>NW_025721247.1:0-211343 GCF_922984935.1 Meles meles | reverse complement strand
CAACGCCGGGCAATTCTCACGAGCGTTCTGCCCAAATCGATCCCGATTTGGGCAGAACGCTCGTGAGAATTGGCCGGAAAACGCCCGGCGAACACACTTCGGGCACCAGAGGGCCGCAGGGCCGCCCCCCCGGGGCCCTGTCCGGGATCGCGTGTCGTCGCGTTCCGGCACCGCCAGGAGGAGATCCGGGCGGCGGGCCCCGGGGAGGCCGACGCCTCCCGCCCCTCAGCCTCCGGGGGTCCCATCCCTGGCGCCGGCCGCTGGGGCCGGGCCAGCCCCGAAAGCCGGGCCCGGGCCCGGGCCTGCTTGCTCAGCCTTCCGTTGCCAAGGGCCTGAGCCTGGGGGCCTCCGCATGGGGAACCCTGAGTCCCCCGCCACGAGACCTCCCGACCGTCCCGGCGACGACGGCACCTTTCGCGGCTTCGTCCCAGCCGTGGAGTGAGAGATCACTCCGTTCCCCCACAGAGGCCAGCCCCCACCACGGGCGCCCCGGCCGCCGCCACGGCGGAGGCGGACGCCCGGCCACGGCGCCTCCATCCACTCTGCTCGGGGAAAACTCCCCGGCGCCGGGGCCGCCGGCCGAGCCCCATCGTCGCGGCTCGTTTTCCGGGTGGCCGCGCCATGCCCCGAGCGAGAAAGGGCCCTGCTCCACGCGCCCCTGGGCGCTGACCAGGGCTGCCCAACGCCGGCCAATTCTCACGAGCGTTCTGCCCAAATCGATCCCGATTTGGGCAGAACGCTCGTGAGAATTGGCCGGAAAACGCCCGGCGAACACACTTCGGGCACCAGAGGGCCGCAGGGCCGCCCCCCCGGGGACCTGTCCGGGATCGCGTGTCGTCGCGTTCCGGCACCGCCAGGAGGAGCTCCGGGCAGCGGGCCCCGGGGAGGCCGACGCCTCCCGCCCCTCAGCCTCCGGGGGTCCCCTCCCTGGCGCCGGCCGCTGGGGCCGGGCCAGCCCCGAAAGCCGGGCCCGGGCCCGGCCCTGCTTGCTCAGCCTTCCGTTGCCAGGGGCCTGAGCCTGGGGGCCTCCGCATGGGGAACCCTGAGTCCCGTGCCACGAGTCCCCCCGACCGTCCGGGCGACGACGGCACCTTTCGCGGCTTCGTCCCAGCCGTGGAGTGAGAGATCACTCCGTTCCCCCACAGAGGCCAGCCCCCTCCACGGGCGCCCCGGCCGCCCGCCACGGCGGATGCGGACGCCCGGCCACGGCGCCTCCATCCACTCTGCTCGGGGAAAATTCCCCCGGCGCCGGGGCCGCCGGCCGCGCCCCATCGTCGCGGCTCGTTTTCCGGGTGGCCGCGCCATGCCCCGAGCGAGAAAGGGCCCTGCTCCACGCGGCCCTGGGCGCTGACCAGGGCTGCCCAACGCCCGCCAATTCTCACGAGCGTTCTGCCCAAATCGATCCCGATTTGGGCAGAACGCTCGTGAGAATTGGCCGGAAAACGCCCGGCGAACACACTTCGGGCACCAGAGGGCCGCAGGGCCGCCCCCCCGGGGCCCTGTCCGGGATCGCGTGTCGTCGCGTTCCGGCACCGCCAGGAGGAGCTCCGGGCGGCGGGCCCCGGGGAGGCCGACGCCTCCCGCTCCTCAGCCTCCGGGGGTCCCCTCCCTGGCGCCGGCCGCTGGGGCCGGGCCAGCCCCGAAAGCCGGGCCCGGGCCCGGGCCTGCTTGCTCAGCCTTCCGTTGCCAGGGGCCTGAGCCTGGGGGCCTCCGCATGGGGAACCCTGAGTCCCGCGCCACGAGTCCCCCCGACCGTCCCGGCGACGACGGCACCTTTCGCGGCTTCGTCCCAGCCGTGGAGTGAGAGATCACTCCGTTCCCCCACAGAGGCCAGCCCCCTCCACGGGCGCTCGGCCGACCGCCACGGCGGAGGCGGACGCCCGGCCACGGCGCCTCCATCCACTCTGCTCGGGGAAAACTCCCCGGCGCCGGGGCCGCCGGCCGCGCCCCATCGTCGCGGCTCGTTTTCCGGGTGGCCGCGCCATGCCCCGAGCGAGAAAGGGCCCTGCTCCACGCGGCCCTGGGCGCTGACCAGGGCTGCCCAACGCCGGCCTATTCTCACGAGCGTTCTGCCCAAATCGATCCCGATTTGGGCAGAACGCTCGTGAGAATTGGCCGGAAAACGCCCGGCGAACACACTTCGGGCACCAGAGGGCCGCAGGTCCGCCCCCCCGGGGCCCTGTCCGGGATCGCGTGTCGTCGCGTTCCGGCACCGCCAGGAGGAGCTCCGGGCGGCGGGCCCCGGGGAGGCCGACGCCTCCCGCTCCTCAGCCTCCGGGGGTCCCCTCCCTGGCGCCGGCCGCTGGGGCCGGGCCAGCCCCGAACGCCGGGCCCGGGCCCGGGCCTGCTTGCTCAGCCTTCCGTTGCCAGGGGCCTGAGCCTGGGGGCCTCCGCATGGGGAACCCTGAGTCCCGCGCCACGAGTCCCCCCGACCGTCCCGGCGACGACGGCACCTTTCGCGGCTTCGTCCCAGCCGTGGAGTGAGAGATCACTCCGTTCCCCCACAGAGGCCAGCCCCCTCCACGGGCGCTCGGCCGACCGCCACGGCGGAGGCGGACGCCCGGAAACGGCGCCTCCATCCACTCTGCTCGGAGAAAACTCCCCGGCGCCGGGGCCGCCGGCCGCGCCCCATCGTCGCGGCTCGTTTTCCGGGTGGCCGCGCCATGCCCCGAGCGAGAAAGGGCCCTGCTCCACGCGGCCCTGGGCGCTGACCAGGGCTGCCCAACGCCGGCCTATTTTCACGAGCGTTCTGCCCAAATCGATCCGGATTTGGGCAGAACGCTCGTGAGAATTGGCCGGAACACGCCCGGCGAACACACTTCGGGCACCAGAGGGCCGCAGGTCCGCCCCCCCGGGGCCCTGTCCGGGATCGCGTGTCGTCGCGTTCCGGCACCGCCAGGAGGAGCTCCGGGCGGCGGGCCCCGGGGAGGCCGACGCCTCCCGCTCCTCAGCCTCCTGGGGTCCCCTCCCTGGCGCCGGCCGCTTGGGCCGGGCCAGCCCCGAAAGCCGGGCCCGGGCCCGGGCCTGCTTGCTCAGCCTTCCGTTGCCAGGGGCCTGAGCCTGGGGGCCTCCGCATGGGGAACCCTGAGTCCCGCGCCACGAGTCCCCCCGACCGTCCCGGCGACGACGGCACCTTTCGCGGCTTCGTCCCAGCCGTGGAGTGAGAGATCACTCCGTTCCCCCACAGAGGCCAGCCCCCTCCACGGGCGCCCCGGCCGCCCGCCACGGCGGAGGCGGACGCCCGGCCACGGCGCCTCCATCCACTCTGCTCGGGGAAAACTCCCCGGCGCCGGGGCCGCCGGCCGCGCCCCATCGTCGCGGCTCGTTTTCCGGGTGGCCGCGCCATGCCCCGAGCGAGAAAGGGCCCTGCTCCACGCGGCCCTGGGCGCTGACCAGGGCTGCCCAACGCCGGCCAATTCTCACGAGCGTTCTGCCCAAATCGATCCCGATTTGGGCAGAACGCTCGTGAGAATTGGCCGGAAAACGCCCGGCGAACACACTTCGGGCACCAGAGGGCCGCAGGGCCGCCCCCCCGGGGCCCTGTCCGGGATCGCGTGTCGTCGCGTTCCGGCACCGCCAGGAGGAGCTCCGGGCGGCGGGCCCCGGGGAGGCCGACGCCTCCCGCCGCTCAGCCTCCAGGGGTCCCCTCCCTGGCGCCGGCCGCTGGTGCCGGCCCAGCCCCGAAAGCCGGGCCCGGGCCCGGGCCTGCTTGCTCAGCCTTCCGTTGCCAGGGGCCTGAGCCTGGGGGCCTCCGCATGGGGAACCCTGTGTCCCGCGCCACGAGTCCCCCCGACCGTCCCGGCGACGACGGCACCTTTCGCGGCTTCGTCCCAGCCGTGGAGTGAGAGATCACTCCGTTCCCCCACAGAGGCCAGCCCCCTCCACGGGCGCCCCGGCCGCCCGCCACGGCGGAGGCGGACGCACGGCCACGGCGCCTCCATCCACTCTGCTCGGGGAAAAGTCCCCGGCGCCGCGGCTGCCGGCGGCGCCCCATCGTCGCGGCTCGTTTTCCGGGTGGCCGCGCCGTGCCCCGAGCGAGAAGGGCCCTGCTGCACGCGGAACTGGGCGCTGACCAGGGCTGCCCAACGCCGGCCAATTCTCACGAGCGTTGGCAGAACGCTCGTGAGAATTGGCCGGAAAACGCCCGGCGAACAAACTTCGGGCACCACAGGGCCGCAGGGCGGCCCCCCCCGGGGCCCTGTCCGGGTTCGCCTGTCGTCGCGTTCCGGCACCGCCAGGAGGAGCTCCGGGAGGCGTGCCCCGGGGAGGCCGACGCCTCCCGCTCCTCAGCCTCCGGGGGTCCCCTCCCTGGCGCCGGCAGCTGGGGCCGGGCCAGCCCCGAAAGCCGGGCCCGGGCCCGGGCCTGCTTGCTCAGCCTTCCGTTGCCAGGGGCCTGACCTTACGGGCATCCCCATGGGGAACCCTGAGTCCCGCGCCACGAGTCCCCCGACCGTCCCGGCGACAACGGCACCTTTCGCGGCTTTGTCCTTGCCGCGGAGTGAGAGACCAGTCCGTTTCCCCACAGAGGCCAGCCCCCTCCAGGGGCACCCCGGCCGCCCGCCACGGCGGAGGCGGACGCCCGGCCACGGCGCCTCCATCCACTCTGCTCGGGGAAAACTCCCCGGCGCCGCGGCTGCCGGCCGCGCCCCATCGTCCCGGCTCGTTTTCCGGGTGGCCGCGCCATGCCCCGAGCGAGAAAGGGCCCTGCTGCACGCGGAACTGGGCGCTGACCAGGGCTGCCCAACGCCGGCCAATTCTCACGAGCGTTCTGCCCAAATCGATCCCGATTTGGGCAGAACGCTCGTGAGAATTGGCCGGAAAACGCCCGGCGAACACACTTCGGGCACCACAGGGCCGCAGGGCGGCCCCCCCCGGGGCCCTGTCCGGGATCGCCTGTCGTCGCGTTCCGGCACCGCCAGGAGGAGCTCCGGGAGGCGTGCCCCGGGGAGGCCAACGCCTCCCGCTCCTCAGCCTCCGGGGGTCCCCTCCCTGGCGCCGGCAGCTGGGGCCGGACCAGCTCCGAAAGCCGGGCCCGGGCCCGGGCCTGCTTGCTCAGGCTTCCGTTGCCAGGGGCCTGAGCCTGGGGGCCTCCCCATGGGGAACCCTGAGTCCCTCGTCACGAGTCCACCGACCGTCCCGGCGACAACGGCACCTTTCGCGGCTTCGTCCTAGCCGCGGAGTGAGAGACCAGTCCGTTTCCCCACAGAGGCCAGCCCCCTCCAGTGGCGCCCCGGCCGCCCGCCACGGCGGAGGCGGACGCCCGGCCACGGCGCCTCCATCCACTCTGCTCGGGGAAAACTCCCCGGCGCCGGGGCCGCCGGCCGCGCCCCATCGTCGCGGCTCGTTTTCCGGGTGGCCGCGCCATGCCCCGAGCGAGAAAGGGCCCTGCTCCACGCGGCCCTGGGCGCTGACCAGGGCTGCCCAACGCCGGCCAATTCTCACGAGCGTTCTGCCCAAATCGATCCCGATTTGGGCAGAACGCTCGTGAGAATTGGCCGGAAAACGCCCGGCGAACACACTTCGGGCACCAGAGGGCCGCAGGGCCGCCCCCCCGGGGCCCTGTCCGGGATCACGTGTCGTCGCGTTCCGGCACCGCCAGGAGGAGCTCCGGGCGGCGGGCCCCGGGGAGGCCGACGCCTCCCGCCGCTCAGCCTCCGGGGGTCCCCTCCCTGGCGCCGGCCGCTGGGGCCGGGCCAGCCCCGAAAGCCGGGCCCGGGCCCGGCCCTGCTTGCTCAGCCTTCCGTTGCCAGGGGCCTGAGCCTGGGGGCCTCCGCATGGGGAACCCTGAATCCCGCGCCACGAGTCCCCCCGACTGTCCCGGCGACGACGGCACCTTTCGCGGCTTCGTCCCAGCCGTGGAGTGAGAGATCACTCCGTTCCCCCACAGAGGCCAGCCCCCTCCACGGGCGCTCCGGCCGCCCGCCACGGCGGAGGCGGACGCCCGGCCACGGCGCCTCCATCCACTCTGCTCGGGGAAAACTCCCCGGCGCCGGGGCCGCCGGCCGCGCCCCATCGTCGCGGCTCGTTTTCCGGGTGGCCGCGCCATGCCCCGAGCGAGAAAGGGCCCTGCTCCACGCGGCCCTGGGCGCTGACCAGGGCTGCCCAACGCCGGCCAATTCTCACGAGCGTTCTGCCCAAATCGATCCCGATTTGGGCAGAACGCTCGTGAGAATTGGCCGGAAAACGCCCGGCGAACACACTTCGGGCACCAGAGGGCCGCAGGGCCGCCCCCCCGGGGCCCTGTCCGGGATCGCGTGTCGTCGCGTTCCGGCACCGCCAGGAGGAGCTCCGGGCGGCGGGCCCAGGGGAGGCCGACGCCTCCCGCTCCTCAGCCTCCGGGGGTCCCCTCCCTGGCGCCGGCCGCTGGGGCCGGGCCAGCCCCGAAAGCCGGGCCCGGGCCCGGGCCTGCTTGCTCAGCCTTCCGTTGCCAGGGGCCTGAGCCTGGGGGCCTCCGCATGGGGAACCCTGAGTCCCGCGCCACGAGTCCCCCCGACCGTCCCGGCGACGACGGCACCTTCGCGGCTTCGTCCCAGCCGTGGAGTGAGAGATCACTCCGTTCCCCCACAGAGGCCAGCCCCCTCCACGGGCGCCCCGGCCGCCCGCCAGGGCGGAGGTGGACGCCCGGCCACGGCGCCTCCATCCACTCTGCTCGGGGAAAACTCCCCGGCGCCGGGGCCGCCGGCCGCGCCCCATCGTCGCGGCTCGTTTTCCGGGTGGCCGCGCCATGCCCCGAGCGAGAAAGGGCCCTGCTCCACGCGGCCCTGGGCGCTGACCAGGGCTGCCCAACGCCGGCCAATTCTCACGAGCGTTCTGCCCAAATCGATCCCGATTTGGGCAGAACGCTCGTGAGAATTGGCCGGAAAACGCCCGGCGAACACACTTCGGGCACCAGAGGGCCGCAGGGCCGCCCCCCCGGGGCCCTGTCCGGGATCGCGTGTCGTCGCGTTCCGGCACCGCCAGGAGGAGCTCCGGGCGGCGGGCCCCGGGGAGGCCGACGCCTCCCGCTCCTCAGCCTCCGGGGGTCCCCTCCCTGGCGCCGGCCGCTGGGGCCGGGCCAGCCCCGAAAGCCGGGCCCGGGCCCGGGCCTGCTTGCTCAGCCTTCCGTTGCCAGGGGCCTGAGCCTGGGGGCCTCCGCATGGGGAACCCTGAGTCCCGCGCCACGAGTCCCCCCGACCGTCCCGGCGACGACGGCACCTTTCGCGGCTTCGTCCCAGCCGTGGAGTGAGAGATCACTCCGTTCCCCCACAGAGGCCAGCCCCCTCCACGGGCGCTCGGCCGACCGCCACGGCGGAGGCGGACGCCCGGCCACGGCGCCTCCATCCACTCTGCTCGGGGAAAACTCCCGGGCGCCGGGGCCGCCGGCCGCGCCCCATCGTCGCGGATCGTTTTCCGGGTGGCCGCGCCATGCTCCGAGCGAGAAAGGGCCCTGCTCCACGCGGCCCTGGGCGCTGACCAGGGCTGCCCAACGCCGGGCAATTCTCACGAGCGTTCTGCCCAAATCGATCCCGATTTGGGCAGAACGCTCGTGAGAATTGGCCGGAAAACACCCGGCGAACACACTTCGGGCACCAGGGGCCGCAGGGCCGCCACCCCGGGGCCCTGTCCGGGATCGCGTGTCGTCGCGTTCCGGCACCGCCAGGAGGAGCTCCGGGCGGCGGGCCCCGGGGAGGCCGACGCCTCCCGCCCCTCAGCCTCCGGGGGTCCCCTCCCTGGCGCCGGCCGCTGGGGCCGGGCCAGCCCCGAAAGCCGGGCCCGGGCCCGGGACTGCTTGCTCAGCCTTCCGTTGCCAGGGGCCTGAGCCTGGGGGCCTCCGCATGGGGAACCCTGAGTCCCGCGCCACGAGTCCCCCCGACCGTCCCGGCGACGACGGCACCTTTCGCGGCTTCGTCCCAGCCGTGGAGTGAGAGATCACTCCGTTCCCCCACAGAGGCCAGCCCCCTCCACGGGCGCTCCGGCCGCCCGCCACGGCGGAGGCGGACGCCCGGCCACGGCGCCTCCATCCACTCTGCTCGGGGAAAACTCCCCGGCGCCGGGGCCGCCGGCCGCGCCCCATCGTCGCGGCTCGTTTTCCGGGTGGCCGCGCCATGCCCCGAGAGAGAAAGGGCCCTGCTCCACGCGGCCCTGGGCGCTGACCAGGGCTGCCCAACGCCGGCCAATTCTCACGAGCGTTCTGCCCAAATCGATCCCGATTTGGGCAGAACGCTCGTGAGAATTGGCCGGAAAACGCCCGGCGAACACACTTCGGGCACCAGAGGGCCGCAGGGCCGCCCCCCCGGGGCCCTGTCCGGGATCGCGTGTCGTCGCGTTCCGGCACCGCCAGGAGGAGCTCCGGGCGGCGGGCCCCGGGGAGGCCGACGCCTCCCGCCCCTCAGCCTCCGGGGGTCCCCTCCCTGGCGCCGGCCGCTGGGGCCGGGCCAGCCCCGAAAGCCGGGCCCGGGCCCGGGCCTGCTTGCTCAGCCTTCCGTTGCCAGGGGCCTGAGCCTGGGGGCCTCCGCATGGGGAACACTGAGTCCCGCGCCACGAGTCCCCCCGACCGTCCCGGCGACGACGGCACCTTTCGCGGCTTCGTCCCAGCCGTGGAGTGAGAGATCACTCCGTTCCCCCACAGAGGCCAGCCCCCTCCACGGGCGCCCCGGCCGCACACCACGGCGGAGGCGGACGCCCGGCCACGGCGCCTCCATCCACTCTGCACGGGGAAAACTCCCCTGCGCCGGGGCCGCCGGCCGCGCCCCATCGTCGCGGCTCGTTTTCCGGGTGGCCGCGCCATGCCCCGAGCGAGAAAGGGCCCTGCTCCACGCGGCCCTGGGCGCTGACCAGGGCTGCCCAACGCCGGCCAATTCTCACGAGCGTTCTGCCCAAATCGATCCCGATTTGGGCAGAACGCTCGTGAGAATTGGCCGGAAAAAGCCCGGCGAACACACTTCGGGCAACAGAGGGCCGCAGGGCCGCCCCCCCGGGGCCCTGTCCGGGATCGCGTGTCGTCGCGTTCCGGCACCGCCAGGAGGAGCTCCGGGCTGCGGGCCCCGGGGAGGCCGACGCCTCCCGCCCCTCAGCCTCCGGGGGTCCCCTCCCTGGCGCCGGCCGCTGGGGCCGGGCCAGCCCCGAAAGCCGGGCCCGGGACCTGGCCTGCTTGCTCAGCCTTCCGTTGCCAGGGGCCTGAGCCTGGGGGCCTCCGCATGGGGAACCCTGAGTCCCGTGCCACGAGTCCCCCCGACCGTCCGGGCGACGACGGCACATTTCGCGGCTTCGTCCCAGCCGTGGAGTGAGAGATCACTCCGTTCCCCCACAGAGGCCAGCCCCCTCCACGGGCGCCCCGGCCGCCCGCCACGGCGGAGGCGGACGCCCGGCCACGGCGCCTCCATCCACTCTGCTCGGGGAAAACTCCCCGGCGCCGGGGCCGCCGGCCGCGCCCCATCGTCACGGCTCGTTTTCCGGGTGGCCGCGCCATGCCACGAGCGAGAAAGGGCCCTGCTCCACGCGGCCCTGGGCGCTGACCAGAGCTGCCCAACGCCGGCTAATTCTCACGAGCGTTCTGCCCAAATCGATCCCGATTTGGGCAGAACGCTCGTGAGAATTGGCCGGAAAACGCCCGGAGAACACACTTCGGGCAACAGAGGGCCTCAGGGCCGCCCCCCGGGGCCCTGTCCGGAATCGCGTGTCGTCGCGTTCCGGCACCGCCAGGAGGAGCTCCGGGCGGCGGGCCCCGGGGAGGCCGACGCCTCCCGCCCCTCAGCCTCCGGGGGTCCCCTCCCTGGCGCCGGCCGCTGGGGCCGGGCCAGCCCCGAAAGCCGGGCCCGCGCCCGGGCCTGCTTGTTCAGCCTTCCGTTGCCAGGGGCCTGAGCCTGGGGGCCTCCGCATGGGGAACCCTGAGTCCCGCGCCACGAGTCCCCCCGACCGTCCCGGCGACGACGGCACCTTTCGCGGCTTCGTCCCAGCCGTGGAGTGAGAGATCACTCCGTTCCCCCACAGACGCCAGCCCCCTCCACGGGTGCCCCGGCCGCCCGCCACGGCGGAGGCGGACGCCCGGCCACGGCGCCTCCATCCACTCTGCTCGGGGAAAACTCCCCGGCGCCGGGGCCGCCGGCCGCGCCCCATCGTCGCGGCTCGTTTTCCGGGTGGCCGCGCCATGCCCCGAGCGAGAAAGGGCCCTGCTCCACGCGGCCCTGGGCGCTGACCAGGGCTGCCCAACGCCGGCCAATTCTCACGAGCCTTCTGCCCAAATCGATCCCGATTTGGGCAGAACGCTCGTGAGAATTGGCCGGAAAACGCCCGGCGAACACACTTCGGGCACCAGAGGGCCGCAGGGCCGCCCCCCCGGGGCCCTGTCCGGGATCGCGTGTCGTCGCCTTCCGGCACCGCCAGGAGGAGCTCCGGGCGGCGGGCCCCGGGGAGGCCGACGCCTCCCGCTCCTCAGCCTCCGGGGGTCCCCTCCCTGGCGCCGGCCGCTGGGGCCGGGCCAGCCCCGAAAGCCGGGCCCGGGCCCGGCCCTGCTTGCTCAGCCTTCCGTTGCCAGGGGCCTGAGCCTGGGGTCCTCCGCATGGGGATCCCTGAGTCCCGCGTCACGAGTCCCCCCGACCATCCCGGCGACCACGCCACCTTTCGCGGCTTCGTCCCAGCCGTGGAGTGAGAGATCATTCTGTTCCCCCACAGAGGCCAGCCCCCTCCACGGGCGCCCCGGCCGCCCGCCACGGCGGAGGCGGACGCCCGGCCACGGCGCCTCCATCCACTCTGCTCGGGGAAAACTCCCCCGCGCCGGGGCCCCCGGCCGCGCCCCATCGTCGCGGCTCGTTTTCCGGGTGGCCGCACCATGCCCCGAGCGAGAAAGGGCCCTGCTCCACGCGGCCCTGGGCGCTGACCAGGGCTGCCCAACGCCGGCCAATTCTCACGAGCGTTCTGCCCAAATCGATCCCGATTTGGGCAGAACGCTCGTGAGAATTGGCCGGAAAACGCCCGGCGAACACACTTCGGGCACCAGAGGGCCGCAGGGCCGCCCCCCCGGGTCCCTGTCGGGGATCGCGTGTCGTCGCGTTCCGGCACCGCCAGGAGGAGCTCCGGGAGGCGGGCCCCGGGGAGGCCGACGCCTCCCGCTCCTCAGCCTCCAGTGGTCCCCTCCCTGGCGCCGGCCGCTGGGGCCGGGCCAGCCCCGAAAGCCGGGCCCGGGCCCGGGCCTGCTTGCTCAGCCTTCTGTTGCCAGGGGCCTGAGCCTGGGGGCCTCCGCATGGGGAATCCTGAGTCCCGCGCCACGAGTCCCCCCGACCGTCCCGGCGACCACGGCACCTTTCGCGGCTTCGTCCCAGCCGTGGAGTGAGAGATCACTCCGTTCCCCCACAGAGGCCAGCCCCCTCCACGGGCGCCCCGGCCGCCCGCCACGGCGGAGGCGGACGCCCGGCCACGGCGCCTCCATCCACTCTGCTCGGGGAAAACTCCCCGGCGCCGGGGCCGCCGGCCGCGCACCATCGTCGCGGCTCGTTTTCCGGGTGGCCGCGCCATGCCCCGAGCGAGAAAGGGCCCTGCTCCACGCGGCCCTGGGCGCTGACCAGGGCTGCCCAACGCCGGCCAATTCTCACCAGCGTTCTGCCCAAATCGATCCCGATTTGGGCAGAACGCTCGTGAGAATTGGCCGGAAAACGCCCGGCGAACACACTTCGGGCACCAGAGGGCCGCAGGGCCGCCCCCCCGGGGCCCTGTCCGGGATCGCGTGTCGTCGCGTTCCGGCACCGCCAGGAGGAGCTCCAGGCGGCGGGCCCCGGGGAGGCCGACGCCTCCCGCCCCTCAGCCTCCGGGGGTCCCCTCCCTGGCGCCGGCCGCTGGGGCCGGGCCAGCCCCGAAAGCCGGGCCCGGGCCCGGGCCTGCTTGCTCAGCCTTCCGTTGCCAGGGGCCTGAGCCTGGGGGCCTCCGCATGGGGAACCCTGAGTCCCGCGCCACGAGTCCCCCCGACCGTCCCGGCGACGACGGCACCTTTCGCGGCTTCGTCCCAGCCGTGGAGTGAGAGATCACTCCGTTCCCCCAGAGGCCAGCCCCCTCCACGGGCGCCCCGGCCGCCCGCCACGGCGGAGGCAGACGCCCGGCCACGGCGCCTCCATCCACTCTGCTCGGGGAAAACTCCCGGGCGCCGGGGCCGCCGGCCGCGCCCCATCGTCGCGGCTCGTTTTCCGGGTGGCCGCGCCATGCCCCGAGCGAGAAAGGGCCCTGCTCCACGCGGCCCTGGGCGCTGACCAGGGCTGCCCAACGCCGGGCAATTCTCACGAGCGTTCTGCCCAAATCGATCCCGATTTGGGCAGAACGCTCGTGAGAATTGGCCGGAAAACACCCGGCGAACACACTTCGGGCACCAGAGGGCCGCAGGGCCGCCACCCCGGGGCCCTGTCCGGGATCGCGTGTCGTCGCGTTCTGGCACCGCCAGGAGGAGCTCCGGGCGGCGGGCCCCGGGGAGGCCGACGCCTCCCGCCCCTCAGCCTCCGGGGGTCCCCTCCCTGGCGCCGGCCGCTGGGGCCGGGCCAGCCCCGAAAGCCGGGCCCGGGCCCGGGACTGCTTGCTCAGCCTTCCGTTGCCAGGGGCCTGAGCCTGGGGGCCTCCGCATGGGGAACCCTGAGTCCCGCGCCACGAGTCCCCCCGACCGTCACGGCGACGACGGCACCTTTCGCGGCTTCGTCCCAGCCGTGGAGTGAGAGATCACTCCGTTCCCCCACAGAGGCCAGCCCCCTCCACGGGCGCTCCGGCCGCCCGCCACGGCGGAGGCGGACGCCCGGCCACGGCGCCTCCATCCACTCTGCTCGGGGAAAACTCCCCGGCGCCGGGGCCGCCGGCCGCGCCGCATCGTCGCGGCTCGTTTTCCGGGTGGCCGCGCCATGCCCCGAGCGAGAAAGGGCCCTGCTCCACGCGGCCCTGGGCGCTGACCAGGGCTGCCCAACGCCGGCCAATTCTCACGAGCCTTCTGCCCAAATCGATCCCAATTTGGGCAGAACGCTCGTGAGAATTGGCCGGAAAACGCCCGGCGAACACACTTCGGGCACCAGAGGGCCGCAGGGCCGCCCCCCCGGGGCCCTGTCCGGGATCGCGTGTCGTCGCCTTCCGGCACCGCCAGGAGGAGCTCCGGGCGGCGCGCCCCGGGGAGGCCGACGCCTCCCGCTCCTCAGCCTCCGGGGGTCCCCTCCCTGGCGCCGGCCGCTGGGGCCGGGCCAGCCCCGAAAGCCGGGCCCGGGCCCGGCCCTGCTTGCTCAGCCTTCCGTTGCCAGGGGCCTGAGCCTGGGGGCCTCCGCATGGGGAACCCTGAGTCCCGCGCCACGAGTCCCCCCGACCGTCCCGGCGACGACGGCACCTTTCGCGGCTTCGTCCCAGCCGTGGAGTGAGAGATCACTCCGTTCCCCCACAGAGGCCAGCCCCCTCCACGGGCGCCCCGGCCGCCCGCCACGGCGGAGGCGGACGCCCGGCCACGGCGCCTCCATCCACTCTGCTCGGGGAAAACTCCCCGGCGCCGGGGCCGCCGGCCGCGCCCCATCGTCGCGGCTCGTTTTCCGGGTGGCCGCGCCATGCCCCGAGCGAGAAAGGGCCCTGCTCCACGCGGCCCTGGCTGCTGACCAGGGCTGCCCAACGCCGGCCAATTCTCACGAGCGTTCTGCCCAAATCGATCCCGATTTGGGCAGAACGCTCGTGAGAATTGGCCGGAAAACGCCCGGCGAACACACTTCGGGCACCAGAGGGCCGCAGGGCCGCCCCCCCGGGGCCCTGTCCGGGATCACGTGTCGTCGCGTTCCGGCACCGCCAGGAGGATCTCCGGGCGGCGGGCCCCGGGGAGTCCGACGCCTCCCGCCGCTCAGCCTCCGGGGGTCCCCTCCCTGGCGCCGGCCGCTGGGGCCGGGCCAGCCCCGAAAGCCGGGCCCGGGCCCGGGCCTGCTTGCTCAGCCTTCCGTTGCCAGGGGCCTGAGCCTGGGGGCCTCCGCATGGGGAACCCTGAGTCCCGCGCCACGAGTCCCCCGACCGTCCCGGCGACGACGGCACCTTTCGCGGCTTCGTCCCAGCCGTGGAGTGAGAGATCACTCCGTTCCCCCACAGAGGCCAGCCCCCTCCACGGGCGCCCCGGCCGCCCGCCACGGCGGAGGCGGACGCCCGGCCACGGCGCCTCCATCCACTCTGCTCGGGGAAAACTCCCCGGCGCCGGGGCCGCCGGCCGCGCCCCATCGTCGCGGCTCGTATTCCGGGTGGCCGCGCCATGCCCCGAGCGAGAAAGGGCCCTGCTCCACGCGGCCCTGGGCGCTGACCAGGGCTGCCCAACGCCGGCCAATTCTCACGAGCCTTCTGCCCAAATCGATCCTGATTTGGGCAGAACGCTCGTGAGAATTGGCCGGAAAACGCCCGGCGAACACACTTCGGGCACCAGAGGGCCGCAGGGCCGCCCCCCCGGGGCCCTGTCCGGGATCGCGTGTCGTCGCGTTCCGGCTCCGCCAGGAGGAGCTCCGGGCGGCGGGTCCCGGGGAGGCCGACGCCTCCCGCTCCTCAGCCTCCGGGGGTCCCCTCCCTGGCGCCGGCCGCTGGGGCCGGGCCAGCCCCGAAAGCCGGGCCCGGGCCCGGGCCTGCTTGCTCAGCCTTCCGTTGCCAGGGGCCTGAGCCTGGGGG
This sequence comes from Meles meles, assembly GCF_922984935.1. Taxonomy (NCBI): domain Eukaryota; kingdom Metazoa; phylum Chordata; class Mammalia; order Carnivora; family Mustelidae; genus Meles; species Meles meles. The sequence continues at coordinate 196,730 of NW_025721247.1, read as the reverse complement.
CCTCCGCATGGGGAACCCTGAGTCCCGCGCCACGAGTCCCCCCGACCGTCCCGGCGACGACGGCACCTTTCGCGGCTTCGTCCCAGCCGTGGAGTGAGAGATCACTCCGTTCCCCCACAGAGGCCAGCCCCCTCCACGGGCGCCCCGGCCGCCCGCCACGGCGGAGGCGGACGCCCGGCCACGGCGCCTCCATCCACTCTGCTCGGGGAAAACTCCCCGGCGCCGGGGCCGCCGGCCGCGCCCCATCGTCGCGGCTCGTTTTCCGGGTGGCCGCGCCATGCCCCGAGCGAGAAAGGGCCCTGCTCCACGCGGCCCTGGGCGCTGACCAGGGCTGCCCAACGCCGGCCAATTCTCACGAGCGTTCTGCCCAAATCGATCCCGATTTGGGCAGAACGCTCGTGAGAATTGGCCGGAAAACGCCCGGCGAACACACTTCGGGCACCAGAGGGCCGCAGGGCCGCCCCCCCGGGGCCCTGTCCGGGATCGCGTGTCGTCGCGTTCCGGCACCGCCAGGAGGAGCTCCGGGCGGCGGGCCCCGGGGAGGCCGACGCCTCCCGCTCCTCAGCCTCCGGGGGTCCCCTCCCTGGCGCCGGCCGCTGGGGCCGGGCCAGCCCCGAAAGCCGGGCCCGGGCCCGGGCCTGCTTGCTCAGCCTTCCGTTGCCAGGGGCCTGAGCCTGGGGGCCTCCGCATGGGGAACCCTGAGTCCCGCGCCACGAGTCCCCCCGACCGTCCCGGCGACGACGGCACCTTTCGCGGCTTCGTCCCAGCCGTGGAGTGAGAGATCACTCCGTTCCCCCACAGAGGCCAGCCCCCTCCACGGGCGCTCGGCCGACCGCCACGGCGGAGGCCTACGCCCGGCCACGGCGCCTCCATCCACTCTGCTCGGAGAAAACTCCCCGGCGCCGGGGGCGCCGGCCGCGCCCCATCGTCGCGGCTCGTTTTCCGGGTGGCCGCGCCATGCCCCGAGCGAGAAAGGGCCCTGCTCCATGCGGCCCTGGGCGCTGACCAGGGCTGCCCAACGCCGGCCTATTCTCACGAGCGTTCTGCCCAAATCGATCCCGATTTGGGCAGAACGCTCGTGAGAATTGGCCGGAAAACGCCCGGCGAACACACTTCGGGCACCAGAGGGCCGCAGGGCCGCCCCCCCGGGGCCCTGTCCGGGATCGCGTGTCGTCGCGTTCCGGCACCGCCAGGAGGAGCTCCGGGCGGCGGGCCCCGGGGAGGCCGACGCCTCCCGCCCCTCAGCCTCCGGGGGTCCCCTCCCTGGCGCCGGCCGCTGGGGCCGGGCCAGCCCCGAAAGCCGGGCCCGGGCCCGGGCCTGCTTGCTCAGCCTTCCGTTGCCAGGGGCCTGAGCCTGGGGGCCTCCGCATGGGGAACCCTGAGTCCCGCGCCATGAGTCCCCCCGACCGTCCCGGCGACGACGGCACCTTTCGCGGCTTCGTCCCAGCCGTGGAGTGAGAGATCACTCCGTTCCCCCACAGAGGCCAGCCCCCTCCACGGGCGCCCCGGCCGCCCGCCACGGCGGAGGCGGACGCCCGGCCACGGCGCCTCCATCCACTCTGCTCGGGGAAAACTCCCCGGCGCCGGGGCCGCCGGCCGCGCCCCATCGTCGCGGCTCGTTTTCCGGGTGGCCGCGCCATGCCCCGAGCGAGAAAGGGCCCTGCTCCACGCGGCCCTGGGCGCTGACCAGGGCTGCCCAACGCCGGCCAATTCTCACGAGCGTTCTGCCCAAATCGATCCCGATTTGGGCAGAACGCTCGTGAGAATTGGCCGGAAAACGCCCGGCGAACACACTTCGGGCACCAGAGGGCCGCAGGGCCGCCCCCCCGGGGCCCTGTCCGGGATCGCGTGTCGTCGCGTTCCGGCACCGCCAGGAGGAGCTCCGGGCGGCGGGCCCCGGGGAGGCCGACGCCTCCCGCTCCTCAGCCTCCGGGGGTCCCCTCCCTGGCGCCGGCCGCTGGGGCCGGGCCAGCCCCGAACGCCGGGCCCGGGACCGGGCCTGCTTGCTCAGCCTTCCGTTGCCAGGGGCCTGAGCCTGGGGGCCTCCGCATGGGGAACACTGAGTCCCGCGCCACGAGTCCCCCCGACCGTCCCGGCGACGACGGCACCTTTCGCGGCTTCGTCCCAGCCGTGGAGTGAGAGATCACTCCGTTCCCCCACAGAGGCCAGCCCCCTCCACGGGCGCTCGGCCGACCGCCACGGCGGAGGCGGACGCCCGGCCACGGCGCCTCCATCCACTCTGCTCGGGGAAAACTCCCCGGCGCCGGGGCCGCCGGCCGCGCCCCATCGTCGCGGCTCGTTTTCCGGGTGGCCGCGCCATGCCCCGAGCGAGAAAGGGCCCTGCTCCACGTGGCCCTGGGCGCTGACCAGGGCTGCCCAACGCCGGCCAATTCTCACGAGCGTTCTGCCCAAATCGATCCCGATTTGGGCAGAACGCTCGTGAGAATTGGCCGGAAAACGCCCGGCGAACACACTTCGGGCACCAGAGGGCCGCAGGGCCGGCCCCCCCGGGGCCCTGTCCGGGATCGCGTGTCGTCGCGTTCCGGCACCGCCAGGAGGAGCTCCGGGCGGCGGGCCCCGGGGAGGCCGACGCCTCCCGCTCCTCAGCCTCCGGGTGTCCCATCCCTGGCGCCGGCCGCTGGGGCCGGGCCAGCCCCGAAAGCCAGGCCCGGGCCCGGGCCTGCTTGCTCAGCCTTCCGTTGCCAGGGGCCTGAGCCTGGGGGCCTCCGCATGGGGAACCCTGAATCCCGCGCCACGAGTCCCCCCGACCGTCCCGGCGACGACGGCACCTTTCGCGGCTTCGTCCCAGCCGTGGAGTGAGAGATCACTCCGTTCCCCCACAGAGGCCAGCCCCCTCCACGGGCGCTCGGCCGACCGCCACGGCGGAGGCGGACGCCCGGCCACGGCGCCTCCATCCACTCTGCTCGGGGAAAACTCCCCGGCGCCGGGGCCGCCGGCCGCGCCCCATCGTCGCGGCTCGTTTTCCGGGTGGCCGCGCCATGCCCCGAGCTAGAAAGGGCCCTGCTCCACGCGGCCCTGGGCGCTGACCAGGGCTGCCCAACGCCGGCCAATTCTCACGAGCGTTCTGCCCAAATCGATCCCGATTTGGGCAGAACGCTCGTGAGAATTGGCCGGAAAACGCCCGGCGAACACACTTCGGGCACCAGAGGGCCGCAGGGCCGCCCCCCCGGGGCCCTGTCCGGGATCGCGTGTCGTCGCGTTCCGGCACCGCCAGGAGGAGCTCCGGGCGGCGGGCCCCGGGGAGGCCGACGCCTCCCGCCGCTCAGCCTCCGGGAGTCCCCTCCCTGGCGCCGGCCGCTGGGGCCGGGCCAGCCCCGAAAGCCGGGCCCGGGCCCGGGCCTGCTTGCTCAGCCTTCTGTTGCCAGGGGCCTGAGCCTGGGGGCCTCCGCATGGGGAATCCTGAGTCCCGCGCCACGAGTCCCCCCGACCGTCCCGGCGACCACGGCACCTTTCGCGGCTTCGTCCCAGCCGTGGAGTGAGAGATCACTCCGTTCCCCCACAGAGGCCAGCCCCCTCCACGGGCGCCCCGGCCGCCCGCCACGGCGGAGGCGGACGCCCGGCCACGGCGCCTCCATCCACTCTGCTCGGGGAAAACTCCCCGGCGCCGGGGCCGCCGGCCGCGCACCATCGTCGCGGCTCGTTTTCCGGGTGGCCGCGCCATGCCCCGAGCGAGAAAGGGCCCTGCTCCACGCGGCCCTGGGCGCTGACCAGGGCTGCCCAACGCCGGCCAATTCTCACCAGCGTTCTGCCCAAATCGATCCCGATTTGGGCAGAACGCTCGTGAGAATTGGCCGGAAAACGCCCGGCGAACACACTTCGGGCACCAGAGGGCCGCAGGGCCGCCCCCCCGGGGCCCTGTCCGGGATCGCGTGTCGTCGCGTTCCGGCACCGCCAGGAGGAGCTCCAGGCGGCGGGCCCCGGGGAGGCCGACGCCTCCCGCCCCTCAGCCTCCGGGGGTCCCCTCCCTGGCGCCGGCCGCTGGGGCCGGGCCAGCCCCGAAAGCCGGGCCCGGGCCCGGGCCTGCTTGCTCAGCCTTCCGTTGCCAGGGGCCTGAGCCTGGGGGCCTCCGCATGGGGAACACTGAGTCCCGCGCCACGAGTCCCCCCGACCGTCCCGGCGACGACGGCACCTTTCGCGGCTTCGTCCCAGCCGTGGAGTGAGAGATCACTCCGTTCCCCCAGAGGCCAGCCCCCTCCACGGGCGCCCCGGCCGCCCGCCACGGCGGAGGCAGACGCCCGGCCACGGCGCCTCCATCCACTCTGCTCGGGGAAAACTCCCGGGCGCCGGGGCCGCCGGCCGCGCCCCATCGTCGCGGCTCGTTTTCCGGGTGGCCGCGCCATGCCCCGAGCGAGAAAGGGCCCTGCTCCACGCGGCCCTGGGCGCTGACCAGGGCTGCCCAACGCCGGGCAATTCTCACGAGCGTTCTGCCCAAATCGATCCCGATTTGGGCAGAACGCTCGTGAGAATTGGCCGGAAAACACCCGGCGAACACACTTCGGGCACCAGAGGGCCGCAGGGCCGCCACCCCGGGGCCCTGTCCGGGATCGCGTGTCGTCGCGTTCTGGCACCGCCAGGAGGAGCTCCGGGCGGCGGGCCCCGGGGAGGCCGACGCCTCCCGCCCCTCAGCCTCCGGGGGTCCCCTCCCTGGCGCCGGCCGCTGGGGCCGGGCCAGCCCCGAAAGCCGGGCCCGGGCCCGGGACTGCTTGCTCAGCCTTCCGTTGCCAGGGGCCTGAGCCTGGGGGCCTCCGCATGGGGAACCCTGAGTCCCGCGCCACGAGTCCCCCCGACCGTCACGGCGACGACGGCACCTTTCGCGGCTTCGTCCCAGCCGTGGAGTGAGAGATCACTCCGTTCCCCCACAGAGGCCAGCCCCCTCCACGGGCGCTCCGGCCGCCCGCCACGGCGGAGGCGGACGCCCGGCCACGGCGCCTCCATCCACTCTGCTCGGGGAAAACTCCCCGGCGCCGGGGCCGCCGGCCGCGCCGCATCGTCGCGGCTCGTTTTCCGGGTGGCCGCGCCATGCCCCGAGCGAGAAAGGGCCCTGCTCCACGCGGCCCTGGGCGCTGACCAGGGCTGCCCAACGCCGGCCAATTCTCACGAGCCTTCTGCCCAAATCGATCCCAATTTGGGCAGAACGCTCGTGAGAATTGGCCGGAAAACGCCCGGCGAACACACTTCGGGCACCAGAGGGCCGCAGGGCCGCCCCCCCGGGGCCCTGTCCGGGATCGCGTGTCGTCGCCTTCCGGCACCGCCAGGAGGAGCTCCGGGCGGCGCGCCCCGGGGAGGCCGACGCCTCCCGCTCCTCAGCCTCCGGGGGTCCCCTCCCTGGCGCCGGCCGCTGGGGCCGGGCCAGCCCCGAAAGCCGGGCCCGGGCCCGGCCCTGCTTGCTCAGCCTTCCGTTGCCAGGGGCCTGAGCCTGGGGGCCTCCGCATGGGGAACCCTGAGTCCCGCGCCACGAGTCCCCCCGACCGTCCCGGCGACGACGGCACCTTTCGCGGCTTCGTCCCAGCCGTGGAGTGAGAGATCACTCCGTTCCCCCACAGAGGCCAGCCCCCTCCACGGGCGCCCCGGCCGCCCGCCACGGCGGAGGCGGACGCCCGGCCACGGCGCCTCCATCCACTCTGCTCGGGGAAAACTCCCCGGCGCCGGGGCCGCCGGCCGCGCCCCATCGTCGCGGCTCGTTTTCCGGGTGGCCGCGCCATGCCCCGAGCGAGAAAGGGCCCTGCTCCACGCGGCCCTGGCTGCTGACCAGGGCTGCCCAACGCCGGCCAATTCTCACGAGCGTTCTGCCCAAATCGATCCCGATTTGGGCAGAACGCTCGTGAGAATTGGCCGGAAAACGCCCGGCGAACACACTTCGGGCACCAGAGGGCCGCAGGGCCGCCCCCCCGGGGCCCTGTCCGGGATCACGTGTCGTCGCGTTCCGGCACCGCCAGGAGGATCTCCGGGCGGCGGGCCCCGGGGAGTCCGACGCCTCCCGCCGCTCAGCCTCCGGGGGTCCCCTCCCTGGCGCCGGCCGCTGGGGCCGGGCCAGCCCCGAAAGCCGGGCCCGGGCCCGGGCCTGCTTGCTCAGCCTTCCGTTGCCAGGGGCCTGAGCCTGGGGGCCTCCGCATGGGGAACCCTGAGTCCCGCGCCACGAGTCCCCCGACCGTCCCGGCGACGACGGCACCTTTCGCGGCTTCGTCCCAGCCGTGGAGTGAGAGATCACTCCGTTCCCCCACAGAGGCCAGCCCCCTCCACGGGCGCCCCGGCCGCCCGCCACGGCGGAGGCGGACGCCCGGCCACGGCGCCTCCATCCACTCTGCTCGGGGAAAACTCCCCGGCGCCGGGGCCGCCGGCCGCGCCCCATCGTCGCGGCTCGTATTCCGGGTGGCCGCGCCATGCCCCGAGCGAGAAAGGGCCCTGCTCCACGCGGCCCTGGGCGCTGACCAGGGCTGCCCAACGCCGGCCAATTCTCACGAGCCTTCTGCCCAAATCGATCCTGATTTGGGCAGAACGCTCGTGAGAATTGGCCGGAAAACGCCCGGCGAACACACTTCGGGCACCAGAGGGCCGCAGGGCCGCCCCCCCGGGGCCCTGTCCGGGATCGCGTGTCGTCGCGTTCCGGCTCCGCCAGGAGGAGCTCCGGGCGGCGGGTCCCGGGGAGGCCGACGCCTCCCGCTCCTCAGCCTCCGGGGGTCCCCTCCCTGGCGCCGGCCGCTGGGGCCGGGCCAGCCCCGAAAGCCGGGCCCGGGCCCGGGCCTGCTTGCTCAGCCTTCCGTTGCCAGGGGCCTGAGCCTGGGGGCCTCCGCATGGGGAACCCTGAGTCCCGCGCCACGAGTCCCCCCGACCGTCCCGGCGACGACGGCACCTTTCGCGGCTTCGTCCCAGCCGTGGAGTGAGAGATCACTCCGTTCCCCCACAGAGGCCAGCCCCCTCCACGGGCGCCCCGGCCGCCCGCCACGGCGGAGGCGGACGCCCGGCCACGGCGCCTCCATCCACTCTGCTCGGGGAAAACTCCCCGGCGCCGGGGCCGCCGGCCGCGCCCCATCGTCGCGGCTCGTTTTCCGGGTGGCCGCGCCATGCCCCGAGCGAGAAAGGGCCCTGCTCCACGTGGCCCTGGGCGCTGACCAGGGCTGCCCAACGCCGGCCAATTCTCACGAGCGTTCTGCCCAAATCGATCCCGATTTGGGCAGAACGCTCGTGAGAATTGGCCGGAAAACGCCCGGCGAACACACTTCGGGCACCAGAGGGCCGCAGGGCCGCCCCCCCGGGGCCCTGTCCGGGATCGCGTGTCGTCGCGTTCCGGCACCGCCAGGAGGAGCTCCGGGCGGCGGGCCCCGGGGAGGCCGACGCCTCCCGCTCCTCAGCCTCCGGGGGTCCCCTCCCTGGCGCCGGCCGCTGGGGCCGGGCCAGCCCCGAAAGCCGGGCCCGGGCCCGGGCCTGCTTGCTCAGCCTTCCGTTGCCAGGGGCCTGAGCCTGGGGGCCTCCGCATGGGGAACCCTGAGTCCCGCGCCACGAGTCCCCCCGACCGTCCCGGCGACGACGGCACCTTTCGCGGCTTCGTCCCAGCCGTGGAGTGAGAGATCACTCCGTTCCCCCACAGAGGCCAGCCCCCTCCACGGGCGCTCGGCCGACCGCCACGGCGGAGGCCTACGCCCGGCCACGGCGCCTCCATCCACTCTGCTCGGAGAAAACTCCCCGGCGCCGGGGGCGCCGGCCGCGCCCCATCGTCGCGGCTCGTTTTCCGGGTGGCCGCGCCATGCCCCGAGCGAGAAAGGGCCCTGCTCCATGCGGCCCTGGGCGCTGACCAGGGCTGCCCAACGCCGGCCTATTCTCACGAGCGTTCTGCCCAAATCGATCCCGATTTGGGCAGAACGCTCGTGAGAATTGGCCGGAAAACGCCCGGCGAACACACTTCGGGCACCAGAGGGCCGCAGGGCCGCCCCCCCGGGGCCCTGTCCGGGATCGCGTGTCGTCGCGTTCCGGCACCGCCAGGAGGAGCTCCGGGCGGCGGGCCCCGGGGAGGCCGACGCCTCCCGCCCCTCAGCCTCCGGGGGTCCCCTCCCTGGCGCCGGCCGCTGGGGCCGGGCCAGCCCCGAAAGCCGGGCCCGGGCCCGGGCCTGCTTGCTCAGCCTTCCGTTGCCAGGGGCCTGAGCCTGGGGGCCTCCGCATGGGGAACCCTGAGTCCCGCGCCATGAGTCCCCCCGACCGTCCCGGCGACGACGGCACCTTTCGCGGCTTCGTCCCAGCCGTGGAGTGAGAGATCACTCCGTTCCCCCACAGAGGCCAGCCCCCTCCACGGGCGCCCCGGCCGCCCGCCACGGCGGAGGCGGACGCCCGGCCACGGCGCCTCCATCCACTCTGCTCGGGGAAAACTCCCCGGCGCCGGGGCCGCCGGCCGCGCCCCATCGTCGCGGCTCGTTTTCCGGGTGGCCGCGCCATGCCCCGAGCGAGAAAGGGCCCTGCTCCACGCGGCCCTGGGCGCTGACCAGGGCTGCCCAACGCCGGCCAATTCTCACGAGCGTTCTGCCCAAATCGATCCCGATTTGGGCAGAACGCTCGTGAGAATTGGCCGGAAAACGCCCGGCGAACACACTTCGGGCACCAGAGGGCCGCAGGGCCGCCCCCCCGGGGCCCTGTCCGGGATCGCGTGTCGTCGCGTTCCGGCACCGCCAGGAGGAGCTCCGGGCGGCGGGCCCCGGGGAGGCCGACGCCTCCCGCTCCTCAGCCTCCGGGGGTCCCCTCCCTGGCGCCGGCCGCTGGGGCCGGGCCAGCCCCGAACGCCGGGCCCGGGACCGGGCCTGCTTGCTCAGCCTTCCGTTGCCAGGGGCCTGAGCCTGGGGGCCTCCGCATGGGGAACACTGAGTCCCGCGCCACGAGTCCCCCCGACCGTCCCGGCGACGACGGCACCTTTCGCGGCTTCGTCCCAGCCGTGGAGTGAGAGATCACTCCGTTCCCCCACAGAGGCCAGCCCCCTCCACGGGCGCTCGGCCGACCGCCACGGCGGAGGCGGACGCCCGGCCACGGCGCCTCCATCCACTCTGCTCGGGGAAAACTCCCCGGCGCCGGGGCCGCCGGCCGCGCCCCATCGTCGCGGCTCGTTTTCCGGGTGGCCGCGCCATGCCCCGAGCGAGAAAGGGCCCTGCTCCACGTGGCCCTGGGCGCTGACCAGGGCTGCCCAACGCCGGCCAATTCTCACGAGCGTTCTGCCCAAATCGATCCCGATTTGGGCAGAACGCTCGTGAGAATTGGCCGGAAAACGCCCGGCGAACACACTTCGGGCACCAGAGGGCCGCAGGGCCGGCCCCCCCGGGGCCCTGTCCGGGATCGCGTGTCGTCGCGTTCCGGCACCGCCAGGAGGAGCTCCGGGCGGCGGGCCCCGGGGAGGCCGACGCCTCCCGCTCCTCAGCCTCCGGGTGTCCCATCCCTGGCGCCGGCCGCTGGGGCCGGGCCAGCCCCGAAAGCCAGGCCCGGGCCCGGGCCTGCTTGCTCAGCCTTCCGTTGCCAGGGGCCTGAGCCTGGGGGCCTCCGCATGGGGAACCCTGAATCCCGCGCCACGAGTCCCCCCGACCGTCCCGGCGACGACGGCACCTTTCGCGGCTTCGTCCCAGCCGTGGAGTGAGAGATCACTCCGTTCCCCCACAGAGGCCAGCCCCCTCCACGGGCGCTCGGCCGACCGCCACGGCGGAGGCGGACGCCCGGCCACGGCGCCTCCATCCACTCTGCTCGGGGAAAACTCCCCGGCGCCGGGGCCGCCGGCCGCGCCCCATCGTCGCGGCTCGTTTTCCGGGTGGCCGCGCCATGCCCCGAGCGAGAAAGGGCCCTGCTCCACGCGGCCCTGGGCGCTGACCAGGGCTGCCCAACGCCGGCCAATTCTCACGAGCGTTCTGCCCAAATCGATCCCGATTTGGGCAGAACGCTCGTGAGAATTGGCCGGAAAACGCCCGGCGAACACACTTCGGGCACCAGAGGGCCGCAGGGCCGCCCCCCCGGGGCCCTGTCCGGGATCGCGTGTCGTCGCGTTCCGGCACCGCCAGGAGGAGCTCCGGGCGGCGGGCCCCGGGGAGGCCGACGCCTCCCGCCGCTCAGCCTCCGGGAGTCCCCTCCCTGGCGCCGGCCGCTGGGGCCGGGCCAGCCCCGAAAGCCGGGCCCGGGCCCGGGCCTGCTTGCTCAGCCTTCCGTTGCCAGGGGCCTGAGCCTGGGGGCCTCCGCATGGGGAACCCTGAATCCCGCGCCACGAGTCCCCCCGACCGTCCCGGCGACGACGGCACCTTTCGCGGCTTCGTCCCAGCCGTGGAGTGAGAGATCACTCCGTTCCCCCACAGAGGCCAGCCCCCTCCACGGGCGCCCCGGCCGCCCGCCACGGCGGAGGCGGACGCCCGGCCACGGCGCCTCCATCCACTCTGCTCGGGGAAAACTCCCCGGCGCCGGGGCCGCCGGCCGCGCCCCATCGTCGCGGCTCGTTTTCCGGGTGGCCGCGCCATGCCCCGAGCGAGAAAGGGCCCTGCTCCACGCGGCCCTGGGCGCTGACCAGGGCTGCCCAACGCCGGCCAATTCTCACGAGCGTTCTGCCCAAATCGATCCCGATTTGGGCAGAACGCTCGTGAGAATTGGCCGGAAAACGCCCGGCGAACACACTTCGGGCACCAGAGGGCCGCAGGGCCGCCCCCCCGGGGCCCTGTCCGGGATCGCGTGTCGTCGCGTTCCGGCACCGCCAGGAGGAGCTCCGGGCGGCGGGCCCCGGGGAGGCCGACACCTCCCGCCGCTCAGCCTCCGGGGGTCCCCTCCCTGGCGCCGGCCGCTGGGGCCGGGCCAGCCCCGAAAGCCGGGCCCGGGCCCGGGCCTGCTTGCTCAGCCTTCCGTTGCCAGGGGCCTGAGCCTGGGGGCCTCCGCATGGGGAACCCTGAGTCCCGCGCCACGAGTCCCCCCGACCGTCCCGGCGACGACGGCACCTTTCGCGGCTTCGTCCCAGCCGTGGAGTGAGAGATCACTCCGTTCCCCCACAGAGGCCAGCCCCCTCCACGGGCGCCCCGGCCGCCCGCCACGGCGGAGGCGGACGCCCGGCCACGGCGCCTCCATCCACTCTGCTCGGGGAAAACTCCCCGGCGCCGGGGCCGCCGGCCGCGCCCCATCGTCGCGGCTCGTTTTCCGGGTGGCCGCGCCATGCCCCGAGCGAGAAAGGGCCCTGCTCCACGCGGCCCTGGGCGCTGACCAGGGCTGCCCAACGCCGGCCAATTCTCACGAGCGTTCTGCCCAAATCGATCCCGATTTGGGCAGAACGCTCGTGAGAATTGGCCGGAAAACGCCCGGCGAACACACTTCGGGCACCAGAGGGCCGCAGGGCCGCCCCCCCGGGGCCCTGTCCGGGATCGCGTGTCGTCGCGTTCCGGCACCGCCAGGAGGAGCTCCGGGCGGCGGGCCCCGGGGAGGCCGACGCCTGCCGCTCCTCAGCCTCCGGGGGTCCCCTCCCTGGCGCCGGCCGCTGGGGCCGGGCCAGCCCCGAACGCCGGGCCCGGGACCGGGCCTGCTTGCTCAGCCTTCCGTTGCCAGGGGCCTGAGCCTGGGGGCCTCCGCATGGGGAACACTGAGTCCCGCGCCACGAGTCCCCCCGACCGTCCCGGCGACGACGGCACCTTTCGCGGCTTCGTCCCAGCCGTGGAGTGAGAGATCACTCCGTTCCCCCAGAGATGCCAGCCCCCTCCACGGGCGCTCGGCCGACCGCCACGGCGGAGGCGGACGCCCGGCCACGGCGCCTCCATCCACTCTGCTCGGGGAAAACTCCCCGGCGCCGGGGCCGCCGGCCGCGCCCCATCGTCGCGGCTCGTTTTCCGGGTGGCCGCGCCATGCCCCGAGCGAGAAAGGGCCCTGCTCCACGCGGCCCTGGGCGCTGACCAGGGCTGCCCAACGCCGGCCAATTCTCACGAGCGTTCTGCCCAAATCGATCCCGATTTGGGCAGAACGCTCGTGAGAATTGGCCGGAAAACGCCCGGCGAACACACTTCGGGCACCAGAGGGCCGCAGGGCCGCCCCCCCGGGGCCCTGTCCGGGATCGCGTGTCGTCGCGTTCCGGCACCGCCAGGAGGAGCTCCGGGCGGCGGGCCCCGGGGAGGCCGACGCCTCCCGCCGCTCAGCCTCCGGGGGTCCCCTCCCTGGCGCCGGCCGCTGGGGCCGGGCCAGCCCCGAAAGCCGGGCCCGGGCCCGGGCCTGCTTGCTCAGCCTTCCGTTGCCAGGGGCCTGAGCCTGGGGGCCTCCGCATGGGGAACCCTGAATCCCGCGCCACGAGTCCCCCCGACCGTCCCGGCGACGACGGCACCTTTCGCGGCTTCATCCCAGCCGTGGAGTGAGAGATCACTCCGTTCCCCCACAGAGGCCAGCCACCTCCACGGGCGCCCCGGCCGCCCGCCACGGCGGAGGCGGACGCCCGGCCACGGCGCCTCCATCCACTCTGCTCGGGGAAAACTCCCCGGCGCCGGGGCCGCCGGCCGCGCCCCATCGTCGCGGCTCGTTTTCCGGGTGGCCGCGCCATGCCCCGAGCGAGAAAGGGCCCTGCTCCACGCGGCCCTGGGCGCTGACCAGGGCTGCCCAACGCCGGCCAATTCTCACGAGCGTTCTGCCCAAATCGATCCCGATTTGGGCAGAACGCTCGTGAGAATTGGCCGGAAAACGCCCGGCGAACACACTTCGGGCACCAGAGGGCCGCAGGGCCGCCCCCCCGGGGCCCTGTCCGGGATCGCGTGTCGGCGCGTTCCGGCACCGCCAGGAGGAGCTCCGGGCGGCGGGCCCCGGGGAGGCCGACGCCTCCCGCCCCTCAGCCTCCGGGGGTCCCCTCCCTGGCGCCGGCCGCTGGGGCCGGGCCAGCCCCGAAAGCCGGGCCCGGGCCCGGGCCTGCTTGCTCAGCCTTCCGTTGCCAGGGGCCTGAGCCTGGGGGCCTCCGCATGGGGAACCCTGAGTCCCGCGCAACGAGTCCCCCCGACCGTCCCGGCGACGACGGCACCTTTCGCGGCTTCGTCCCAGCCGTGGAGTGAGAGATCACTCCGTTCCCCCACAGAGGCCAGCCCCCTCCACGGGCGCCCCGGCCGCCCGCCACGGCGGAGGCGGACGCCCGGCCACGGCGCCTCCATCCACTCTGCTCGGGGAAAACTCCCCGGCGCCGGGGCCGCCGGCCGCGCCCCATCGTCGCGGCTCGTTTTCCGGGTGGCCGCGCCATGCCCCGAGCGAGAAAGGGCCCTGCTCCACGCGGCCCTGGGCGCTGACCAGGGCTGCCCAACGCCGGCCAATTCTCACGAGCGTTCTGCCCAAATCGATCCCGATTTGGGCAGAACGCTCGTGAGAATTGGCCGGAAAACGCCCGGCGAACACACTTCGGGCACCAGAGGGCCGCAGGGCCGCCCCCCCGGGGCCCTGTCCGGGATCGCGTGTCGTCGCGTTCCGGCACCGCCAGGAGGAGCTCCGGGCGGCGGGCCCCGGGGAGGCCTACGCCTCCCGCCGCTCAGCCTCCGGGGGTCCCCTCCCTGGCGCCGGCCGCTGGGGCCGGGCCAGCCCCGAAAGCCGGGCCCGGGCCCGGGCCTGCTTGCTCAGCCTTCCGTTGCCAGGGGCCTGAGCCTGGGGGCCTCCGCATGGGGAACCCTGAGTCCCGCGCCACGAGTCCCCCCGACCGTCCCGGCGACGACGGCACCTTTCGCGGCTTCGTCCCAGCCGTGGAGTGAGAGATCACTCCGTTCCCCCACAGAGGCCAGCCCCCTCCACGGGCGCCCCGGCCGCCCGCCACGGCGGAGGCGGACGCCCGGCCACGGCGCCTCCATCCACTCTGCTCGGGGAAAACTCCCCGGCGCCGGGGCCGCCGGCCGCGCCCCATCGTCGCGGCTCGTTTTCCGGGTGGCCGCGCCATGCCCCGAGCGAGAAAGGGCCCTGCTCCACGCGGCCCTGGGCGCTGACCAGGGCTGCCCAACGCCGGCCAATTCTCACGAGCGTTCTGCCCAAATCGATCCCGATTTGGGCAGAACGCTCGTGAGAATTGGCCGGAAAACGCCCGGCGAACACACTTCGGGCACCAGAGGGCCGCAGGGCCGCCCCCCCGGGGCCCTGTCCGGGATCGCGTGTCGTCGCGTTCCGGCACTGCCAGGAGGAGCTCCGGGCGGCGGGCCCCGGGGAGGCCGACGCCTCCCGCCCCTCAGCCTCCGGGGGTCCCCTCCCTGGCGCCGGCCGCTGGGGCCGGGCCAGCCCCGAAAGCCGGGCCCGGGCCCGGGCCTGCTTGCTCAGCCTTCCGTTGCCAGGGGCCTGAGCCTGGGGGCCTCCGCATGGGGAACCCTGAGTCCCGCGCCATGAGTCCCCGCGACCGTCCCGGCGACGACGGCACCTTTCGCGGCTTCGTCCCAGCCGTGGAGTGAGAGATCACTCCGTTCCCCCACAGAGGCCAGCCCCCTCCACGGGCGTCCCGGCCGCCCGCCACGGCGGAGGCGGACGCCCGGCCACGGCGCCTCCATCCACTCTGCTCGGGGAAAACTCCCCGGCGCCGGGGCCGCCGGCCGCGCCCCATCGTCGCGGCTCGTTTTCCGGGTGGCCGCGCCATGCCCCGAGCGAGAAAGGGCCCTGCTCCACGCGGCCCTGGGCGCTGACCAGGGCTGCCCAACGCCGGCCAATTCTCACGAGCGTTCTGCCCAAATCGATCCCGATTTGGGCAGAACGCTCGTGAGAATTGGCCGGAAAACGCCCGGCGAACACACTTCGGGCACCAGAGGGCCGCAGGGCCGCCCCCCCGGGGCCCTGTCCGGGATCGCGTGTCGTTGCGTTCCGGCACCGCCAGGAGGAGCTCCGGGCGGCGGACCCCGGGGAGGCCGACGCCTCCCGCTCCTCAGCCTCCGGGGGTCCCCTCCCTGGCGCCGGCCGCTGGGGCCGGGCCAGCCCCGAAAGCCGGGCCCGGGCCCGGGCCTGCTTGCTCAGCCTTCCGTTGCCAGGGGCCTGAGCCTGGGGGCCTCCGCATGGGGAACCCTGAGTCCCGCGCCACGAGTCACCCCGACCGTCCCGGCGAAGACGGCACCTTCGCGGCTTCGTCCCAGCCGTGGAGTGAGAGATCACTCCGTTCCCCCACAGAGGCCAGCCCCCTCCACGGGCGCCCCGGCCGCCCGCCAGGGCGGAGGTGGACGCCCGGCTACGGCGCCTCCATCCACTCTGTTCGGGGAAAACTCCCCGGCGCCGGGGCCGCCGGCCGCGCCCCATCGTCGCGGCTCGTTTTCCGGGTGGCCGCGCCATGCCCCGAGCGAGAAGGGGCCCTGCTCCACGCGGCCCTGGGCGCTGACCAGGGCTGCCCAACGCCGGCCAATTCTCACGAGCGTTCTGCCCAAATCGATCCCGATTTGGGCAGAACGCTCGTGAGAATTGGCCGGAAAACGCCCGGCGAACACACTTCGGGCACCAGAGGGCCGCAGGGCCGCCCCCCCGGGGCCCTGTCCGGGATCGCGTGTCGTCGCGTTCCGGCACCGCCAGGAGGAGCTCCGGGCGGCGGGCCCCGGGGAGGCCGACGCCTCCCGCTCCTCAGCCTCCGGGGGTCCCCTCCCTGGCGCCGGCCGCTGGGGCCGGGCCAGCCCCGAAAGCCGGGCCCGGGCCCGGGCCTGCTTGCTCAGCCTTCCGTTGCCAGGGGCCTGAGCCTGGGGGCCTCCGCATGGGGAACCCTGAGTCCCGCGCCACTAGTCCCCCCGACCGTCCCGGCGACGACGGCACCTTTCGCGGCTTCGTCCCAGCCGTGGAGTGAGAGATCACTCCGTTCCCCCACAGAGGCCAGCCCCCTCCACGGGCGCCCCGGCCGCCCTCCACGGCGGAGGCGGACGCCCGGCCACGGCGCCTCCATCCACTCTGCTCGGGGAAAACTCCCCGGCGCCGGGGCCGCCGGCCGCGCCCCATCGTCGCGGCTCGTTTTCCGGGTGGCCGCGCCATGCCCCGAGCGAGAAAGGGCCCTGCTCCACGCGGCCCTGGGCGCTGACCAGGGCTGCCCAACGCCGGCCAATTCTCACGAGCGTTCTGCCCAAATCGATCCTGATTTGGGCAGAACGCTCGTGAGAATTGGCCGGAAAACGCCCGGCGAACACACTTCGGGCACCAGAGGGCCGCAGGGCCGCCCCCCCGGGCCCTGTCCGGGATCGCGTGTCGTCGCGTTCCGGCACCGCCAGGAGGAGCTCCGGGCGGCGGGCCCCGGGGAGGCCGACGCCTCCCGCTCCTCAGCCTCCGGGGGTCCCCTCCCTGGCGCCGGCCGCTGGGGCCGGGCCAGCCCCGAAAGCCGGGCCCGGGCCCGGACCTGCTTGCTCAGCCTTCCGTTGCCAGGGGCCTGAGCCTGGGGGCCTCCGCATGGGGAACCCTGAGTCCCGCGCCACGCGTCCCCCCGACCGTCCCGGCGACGACGGCACCTTTCGCGGCTTCGTCCCAGCCGTGGAGTGAGAGATCACTCCGTTCCCCCACAGAGGCCAGCCCCCTCCACGGGCGCCCCGGCCGCCCGCCACGGCGGAGGCGGACGCCCGGCCACGGCGCCTCCATCCACTCTGCTCGGGGAAAACTCCCCTGCGCCGGGGCCGCCGGCCGCGCCCCATCGTCGCGGCTCGTTTTCCGGGTGGCCGCGCCATGCCCCGAGCGAGAAAGGGCCCTGCTCCACGCGGCCCTGGGCGCTGACCAGGGCTGCCCAACGCCGGCCAATTCTCACGAGCGTTCTGCCCAAATCGATCCCGATTTGGGCAGAACGCTCGTGAGAATTGGCCGGAAAACGCCCGGCGAACACACTTCGGGCACCAGAGGGCCGCAGGGCCGCCCCCCCGGGGCCCTGTCCGGGATCGCGTGTCGTCGCGTTCCGGCACCGCCAGGAGGAGCTCCGGGCGGCGGGCCCCGGGGAGGCCGACGCCTCCCGCTCCTCAGCCTCCGGGGGTCCCCTCCCTGGCGCCGGCCGCTGGGGCCGGGCCAGCCCCGAAAGCCGGGCCCGGGCCCGGGCCTGCTTGCTCAGCCTTCCGTTGCCAGGGGCCTGAGCCTGGGGGCCTCCGCATGGGGAACCCTGAGTCCCGCGCCACGAGTCCCCCCGACCGTCCCGGCGACGACGGCACCTTTCGCGGCTTCGTCCCAGCCGTGGAGTGAGAGATCACTCCGTTCCCCCACAGAGGCCAGCCCCCTCCACGGGCGCTCCGGCCGCCCGCCACGGCGGAGGCGGACGCCCGGCCACGGCGCCTCCATCCACTCTGCTCGGGGAAAACTCCCCGGCGCCGGGTCCGCCGGCCGCGCCCCATCGTCGCGGCTCGTTTTCCGGGTGGCCGCGCCATGCCCCGAGCGAGAAAGGGCCCTGCTCCACGCGGCCCTGGGCGCTGACCAGGGCTGCCCAACGCCGGCCAATTCTCACGAGCGTTCTGCCCAAATCGATCCCGATTTGGGCAGAACGCTCGTGAGAATTGGCCGGAAAACGCCCGGCGAACACACTTCGGGCACCAGAGGGCCGCAGGGCCGCCCCCCCGGGGCCCTGTCCGGGATCGCGTGTCGTCGCGTTCCGGCACCGCCAGGAGGAGCTCCGGGAGGCGGGCCCCGGGGAGGCCGACGCCTCCCGCTCCTCAGCCTCCAGGGGTCCCCTCCCTGGCGCCGGCCGCTGGGGCCGGGCCAGCCCCGAAAGCCGGGCCCGGGCCCGGGCCTGCTTGCTCAGCCTTCTGTTGCCAGGGGCCTGAGCCTGGGGGCCTCCGCATGGGGAATACTGAGTCCCGCGCCACGAGTCCCCCCGACCGTCCCGGCGACCACGGCACCTTTCGCGGCTTCGTGCCAGCCGTGGAGTGAGAGATCACTCCGTTCCCCCACAGAGGCCAGCCCCCTCCACGGGCGCCCCGGCCGCCCGCCACGGCGGAGGCGGACGCCCGGCCACGGCGCCTCCATCCACTCTGCTCGGGGAAAACTCCCCGGCGCCGGGGCCGCCGACCGCGCCCCATCGTCGCGGCTCGTTTTCCGGGTGGCCGCGCCATGCCCCGAGCGAGAAAGGGCCCTGCTCCACGCGGCCCTGGGCGCTGACTAGGGCTACCCAACGCCGGCCAATTCTCACGAGCGTTCTGCCCAAATCGAATCCGATTTGGGCAGAACGCTCGTGAGAATTGGCCGGAAAACGCCCGGCGAACACACTTCGGGCACCAGAGGGCCGCAGGGCCGCCCCCCCGGGGCCCTGTCCGGGATCGCGTGTCGTCGCGTTCCGGCACCGCCAGGAGGAGCTCCGGGAGGCGGGCCCCGGGGAGGCCGACGCCTCCCGCTCCTCAGCCTCCGGGGGTCCCCTCCCTGGCGCCGGCCGATGGGGCCGGGCCAGCCCCGAAAGCCGGGCCCGGGCCCGGGCCTGCTTGCTCAGCCTTCCGTTGCCAGGGGCCTGAGCCAGGGGGCCTCCGCATGGGGAACCCTGAGTCCCGCGCCACGAGTCCCCCCGACCGTCCCGGCGACGACGGCGCCTTTCGCGGCTTCGTCCCAGCCGTGGAGTGAGAGATCACTCCGTTCCCCCACAGATGCCAGCCCCCTCCACGGGCGCCCCGGCCGCCCGCCACGGCGGAGGCGGACGCCCGGCCACGGCGCCTCCATCCACTCTGCTCGGGGAAAACTCCCCTGCGCCGGGGCCGCCGGCCGCGCCCCATCGTCGCGGCTCGTTTTCCGGGTGGCCGCGCCATGCCCCGAGCGAGAAAGGGCCCTGCTCCACGCGGCCCTGGGCGCTGACCAGGGCTGCCCAACGCCGGCCAATTCTCACGAGCGTTCTGCCCAAATCGATCCCGATTTGGGCAGAACGCTCGTGAGAATTGGCCGGAAAACGCCCGGCGAACACACTTCGGGCACCAGAGGGCCGCAGGGCCGCCCCCCCGGGGCCCTGTCCGGGATCGCATGTCGTCGCGTTCCGGCACCGCCAGGAGGAGCTCCGGGCGGCGGGCCCCGGGGAGGCCGACGCCTCCCGCCCCTCAGCCTCCGGGGGTCCCCTCCATGGCGCCGGCCGCTGGGGCCGGGCCAGCCCCGAAAGCCGGGCCCGGGCCCGGGCCTGCTTGCTCAGCCTTCCGTTGCCAGGGGCCTGAGCCTGGGGGCCTCCGCATGGGGAACCCTGAGTCCCGCGCCACGAGTCCCCCCGACCGTCCCGGCGACGACGGCACCTTTCGCGGCTTCGTCCCAGCCGTGGAGTGAGAGATCACTCCGTTCCCCCACAGAGGCCAGCCCCCTCCACGGGCGCCCCGGCCGCCCGCCACGGCGGAGGCGGACGCCCGGCCACGGCGCCTCCATCCACTCTGCTCGGGGAAAACTCCCCGGCGCCGGGGCCGCCGACCGCGCCCCATCGTCGCGGCTCGTTTTCCGGGTGGCCGCGCCATGCCCCGAGCGAGAAAGGGCCCTGCTCCACGCGGCCCTGGGCGCTGACTAGGGCTACCCAACGCCGGCCAATTCTCACGAGCGTTCTGCCCAAATCGAATCCGATTTGGGCAGAACGCTCGTGAGAATTGGCCGGAAAACGCCCGGCGAACACACTTCGGGCACCAGAGGGCCGCAGGGCCGCCCCCCCGGGGCCCTGTCCGGGATCGCGTGTCGTCGCGTTCCGGCACCGCCAGGAGGAGCTCCGGGAGGCGGGCCCCGGGGAGGCCGACGCCTCCCGCTCCTCAGCCTCCGGGGGTCCCCTCCCTGGCGCCGGCCGATGGGGCCGGGCCAGCCCCGAAAGCCGGGCCCGGGCCCGGGCCTGCTTGCTCAGCCTTCCGTTGCCAGGGGCCTGAGCCAGGGGGCCTCCGCATGGGGAACCCTGAGTCCCGCGCCACGAGTCCCCCCGACCGTCCCGGCGACGACGGCGCCTTTCGCGGCTTCGTTCCAGCCGTGGAGTGAGAGATCACTCCGTTCCCCCACAGATGCCAGCCCCCTCCACGGGCGCCCCGGCCGCCCGCCACGGCGGAGGCGGACGCCCGGCCACGGCGCCTCCATCCACTCTGCTCGGGGAAAACTCCCCTGCGCCGGGGCCGCCGGCCGCGCCCCATCGTCGCGGCTCGTTTTCCGGGTGGCCGCGCCATGCCCCGAGCGAGAAAGGGCCCTGCTCCACGCGGCCCTGGGCGCTGACCAGGGCTGCCCAACGCCGGCCAATTCTCACGAGCGTTCTGCCCAAATCGATCCCGATTTGGGCAGAACGCTCGTGAGAATTGGCCGGAAAACGCCCGGCGAACACACTTCGGGCACCAGAGGGCCGCAGGGCCGCCCCCCCGGGGCCCTGTCCGGGATCGCATGTCGTCGCGTTCCGGCACCGCCAGGAGGAGCTCCGGGCGGCGGGCCCCGGGGAGGCCGACGCCTCCCGCCCCTCAGCCTCCGGGGGTCCCCTCCATGGCGCCGGCCGCTGGGGCCGGGCCAGCCCCGAAAGCCGGGCCCGGGCCCGGGCCTGCTTGCTCAGCCTTCCGTTGCCAGGGGCCTGAGCCTGGGGGCCTCCGCATGGGGAACCCTGAGTCCCGCGCCACGAGTCCCCCCGACCGTCCCGGCGACGACGGCACCTTTCGCGGCTTCGTCCCAGCCGTGGAGTGAGAGATCACTCCGTTCCCCCACAGAGGCCAGCCCCCTCCACGGGCGCCCCGGCCGCCCGCCACGGCGGAGGCGGACGCCCGGCCACGGCGCCTCCATCCACTCTGCTCGGGGAAAACTCCCCGGCGCCGGGGCCGCCGGCCGCGCCCCATCATCGCGGCTCGTTTTCCGGGTGGCCGCGCCATGCCCCGAGCGAGAAAGGGCCCTGCTCCACGCGGCCCTGGGCGCTGACCAGGGCTGCCCAACGCCGGCCAATTCTCACGAGCGTTCTGCCCAAATCGATCCCGATTTGGGCAGAACGCTCGTGAGAATTGGCCGGAAATCGCCCGGCGAACACACTTCGGGCACCAGAGGGCCGCAGGGCCGCCCCCCCGGGGCCCTGTCCGGGATCGCGTGTCGTCGCGTTCCGGCACCGCCAGGAGGAGCTCCGGGCGGCGGGCCCCGGGGAGGCCGACGCCTCCTGCTCCTCAGCCTCCGGGCGTCCCCTCCCTGGCGCCGGCCGCTGGGGCCGGGCCAGCCCCGAAAGCCGGGCCCGGGCCCGGCCCTGCTTGCTCAGCCTTCCGTTGCCAGGGGCCTGAGCCTGGGGGCCTCCGCATGGGGAACCCTGAGTCCCGCGCCACGAGTCCCCCCGACCGTCCCGGCGACGACGGCACCTTTCGCGGCTTCGTCCCAGCCGTGGAGTGAGAGATCACTCCGTTCCCCCACAGAGGCCAGCCCCCTCCACGGGCGCCCCGGCCGCCCGCCACGGCGGAGGCGGACGCCCGGCCACGGCGCCTCCATCCACTCTGCTCGGGGAAAACTCCCCGGCGCCGGGGCCGCCGGCCGCGCCCCATCGTCGCGGCTCGTTTTCCGGGTGGCCGCGCCATGCCCCGAGCGAGAAAGGCCCTGCTCCACGCGGCCCTGGGCGCTGACCAGGGCTGCCCAACGCCGGCCAATTCTCACGAGCGTTCTGCCCAAATCGATCCCAATTTGGGCAGAACGCTCGTGAGAATTAGCCGGAAAACGCCCTGCGAACACACTTCGGGCACCAGAGGGCCGCAGGGCCGCCCCCCCGAGGCCCTGTGCGGGATCGCGTGTCGTCGCGTTCCGGCACCGCCAGGAGGAGCTCCGGGCGGCGGGCCCCGGGGAGGCCGACGCCTCCCGCCCCTCAGCCTCCGGGGTTCCCCTCCCTGGCGCCGGCCGCTGGGGCCGGGCCAGCCCCAAAAGCCGGGCCCGGGCCCAGCCCTGCTTGCTCAGCCTTCCGTTGCCAGGGGCCTGAGCCTGGGGGCCTCCGCATGGGGAACCCTGAGTCCCGCGCCTCGAGTCCCCCCGACTGTCCCGGCGACGACGGCACCTTTCGCGGCTTCGTCCCAGCCGTGGAGTGAGAGATCACTCCGTTCCCCCACAGAGGCCAGCCCCCTCCACGGGCGCCCCGGCCGCCCGCCACGGCAGAGGCGGACGCCCGGCCACGGCGCCTCCATCCACTCTGCTCGGGGAAAACTCCCCGGCGCCGGGGCCGCCGGCCGCGCCACATCGTCGCGGCTCGTTTTCCGGGTGGCCGCGCCATGCCCCGAGCGAGAAAGGGCCCTGCTCCACGCGGCCCTGGGCGCTGACCAGGGCTGCCCAACGCCGGCCAATTCTCACAAGCGTTCTGCCCAAATCGATCCCGATTTGGGCAGAACGCTCGTGAGAATTGGCCGGAAAACGCCCGGCGAACACACTTCGGGCACCAGAGGGCCGCAGGGCCGCCCCCCCGGGGCCCTGTCCGGGATCGCGTGTCGTCGCGTTCCGGCACCGCCAGGAGGAGCTCCGGGCGGCGGGCCCCGGGGAGGCAGACGCCTCCCGCCGCTCAGCCTCCGGGGGTCCCCTGCCTGGCCGGCCGCTGGGGCCGGGCCAGCCCCGAAAGCCGGGCCCGGGCCCGGGCCTTCTTGCTCAGCCTTCCGTTGCCAGGGGCCTGAGCCTGGGGGCCTCCGCATGGGGAACCCTTAGTCCCGCGCCACGAGTCCCCCCGACCGTCCCGGCGACGACGGCACCTTTCGCGGCTTCGTCCCAGCCGTGGAGTGAGAGATCACTCCGTTCCCCCACAGAGGCCAGCCCCCTCCACGGGCGCCCCGGCCGCCCGCCACGGCGGAGGCGGACGCCCGGCCACGGCGCCTTCATCCACTCTGCTCGGGGAAAACTCCCCGGCGCCGGGGCCGCCGGCCGCGCCCCATCGTCGCGGCTCGTTTTCCGGGTGGCCGCGCCATGCCCCGAGCGAGAAAGGGCCCTGCTCCACGCGGCCCTGGGCGCTGACCAGGGCTGCCCAACGCCGGCCAATTCTCACGAGCGTTCTGCCCAAATCGATCCCGATTTGGGCAGAACGCTCGTGAGAATTGGCCGGAAAACGCCCGGCGAACACACTTCGGGCACCAGAGGGCCGCAGGTCCGCCCCACCGGGGCCCTGTCCGGGATCGCGTGTCGTCGCGTTTCGGCACCGCCAGGAGGAGCTCCGGGCGGCGGGCCCCGGGGAGGCCGACGCCTCCCGCTCCTCAGCCTCCGGGGGTCCCCTCCCTGGCGCCGGCCGCTGGGGCCGGGCCAGCCCCGAAAGCCGGGCCCGGGCCCGGTCCTGCTTGCTCAGCCTTCCGTTGCCAGGGGCCTGAGCCTGGGGGCCTCCGCATGGGGAACCCTGAGTCCCGCGCCACGAGTCCCCCCGACTGTCCCGGCGACGACGGCACCTTTCGCGGCTTCGTCCCAGCCGTGGAGTGAGAGATCACTCCGTTCCCCCACAGAGGCCAGCCCCCTCCACGGGCGCCCCGGCCGCCCGCCACGGCGGAGGCGGACGCCCGGCCACGGCGCCTCCATCCACTCTGCTCGGGGAAAACTCCCCGGCGCCGGGGCCGCCGGCTGCGCCCCATCGTCGCGGCTCGTTTTCCGGGTGGCCGCGCCATGCCCCGAGCGAGAAAGGGCCCTGCTCCACGCGGCCCTGGGCGCTGACCAGGGCTGCCCAACGCCGGCCAATTCTCACGAGCGTTCTGCCCTAATCGATCCTGATTTGGGCAGAACGCTCGTGAGAATTGGCCGGAAAACGCCCGGCGAACACACTTCGGGCACCAGAGGGCCGCAGGGCCGCCCCCCCGGGGCCCTGTCCGGGATCGCGTGTCGTCCCGTTCCGGCACCGCCAGGAGGAGCTCCGGGCGGCGGGCCCCGGGGAGGCCGACGCCTCCCGCTCCTCACCCTCCGGGGGTCCCCTCCCTGGCGCCGGCCGCTGGGGCCGGGCCAGCCCCGAAAGCCGGGCCCGGGCCCGGGCCTGCTTGCTCAGCCTTCCGTTGCCAGGGGCCTGAGCCTGGGGGCCTCCGCATGGGGAACCCTGAGTCCCGCGCCACGAGTCCCCCCGACCGTCCCGGCGACGACGGCACCTTTCGCGGCTTCGTCCCAGCCGTGGAGTGAGAGATCACTCCGTTCCCCCACAGAGGCCAGCCCCCTCCACGGGCGCCCCGGCCGCCCGCCACGGCGGAGGCGGACGCCCGGCCACGGCGCCTCCATCCACTCTGCTCGGGTAAAACTCCCCGGCGCCGGGGCCGCCGGCCGCGCCCCATCGTCGCGGCTCGTTTTCCGGGTGGCCGCGCCATGCCCCGAGCGAGAAAGGGCCCTGCTCCACGCGGCCCTGGGCGCTGACCAGGGCTACCCAACGCCGGCCAATTCTCACGAGCGTTCTGCCCAAATCGATCCCGATTTGGGCAGAACGCTCGTGAGAATTGGCCGGAAAACGCCCGGCGAACACACTTCGGGCACCAGAGGGCCGCAGGGCCGCCCCCCCGGGGCCCTGTCCGGGATCGCGTGTCGTCGCGTTCCGGCACCGCCAGGAGGAGCTCCGGGCGGTGGGCCCCGGGGAGGCCGACGCCTCCCGCTCCTCAGCCTCCGGGGGTCCCCTCCCTGGCGCCGGCCGCTGGGGCCGGGCCAGCCCCGAAAGCCGGGCCCGGGCCCGGGCCTGCTTGCTCAGCCTTCCGTTGCCAGGGGCCTGAGCCTGGGGGCCTCCGCATGGGGAACCCTGAGTCCCGCGCCACGAGTCCCCCCGACCGTCCCGGCGACGACGGCACCTTTCGCGGCTTCGTCCCAGCCGTGGAGTGAGAGATCACTCCGTTCCCCCACAGAGGCCAGCCCCCTCCACGGGCGCCCCGGCCGCCCGCCACGGCGGAGGCGGACGCCCGGCCACGGCGCCTCCATCCACTCAGCTCGGGGAAAACTCCCCGGCGCCGGGGCCGCCGGCCGCGCCCCATCGTCGCGGCTCGTTTTCCGGGTGGCCGCGCCATGCCCCGAGCGAGAAAGGGCCCTGCTCCACGCGGCCCTGGGCGCTGACCAGGGCTGCCCAACGCCGGCCAATTCTCACGAGCGTTCTGCCCAAATCGATCCCGATTTGGGCAGAACGCTCGTGAGAATTGGCCGGAAAACGCCCGGCGAACACACTTCGGGCACCAGAGGGCCGCAGGGCCGCCCCCCCGGGGCCCTGTCCGGGATCGCGTGTCGTCGCGTTCCGGCACCGCCAGGAGGAGCTCCGGGCGGCGGGCCCCGGGGAGGCCGACGCCTCCCGCTCCTCAGCCTCCGGGGGTCCCCTCCCTGGCGCCGGCCGCTGGGGCCGGGCCAGCCCCGAACGCCGGGCCCGGGCCCGGGCCTGCTTGCTCAGCCTTCCGTTGCCAGGGGCCTGAGCCTGGGGGCCTCCGCATGGGGAACCCTGAGTCCCGCGCCACGAGTCCCCCCGACCGTCCCGGCGACGACGGCACCTTTCGTGGCTTCGTCCCAGCCGTGGAGTGAGAGATCACTCCGTTCCCCCACAGAGGCCAGCCCCCTCCACGGGCGCTCGGCCGACCGCCACGGCGGAGGCGGACGCCCGGCCACGGCGCCTCCATCCACTCTGCTCGGAGAAAACTCCCCGGCGCCGGGGCCGCCGGCCGCGCCCCATCGTCGCGGCTCGTTTTCCGGGTGGCCGCGCCATGCCCCGAGCGAGAAAGGGCCCTGCTCCACGCGGCCCTGGGCGCTGACCAGGGCTGCCCAACGCCGGCCTATTCTCACGAGCGTTCTGCCCAAATCGATCCCGATTTGGGCAGAACGCTCGTGAGAATTGGCCGGAACACGCCCGGCGAACACACTTCGGGCACCAGAGGGCCGCAGGTCCGCCCCCCCGGGGCCCTGTCCGGGATCGCGTGTCGTCGCGTTCCGGCACCGCCAGGAGGAGCTCCGGGCGGCGGGCCCCGGGGAGGCCGACGCCTCCCGCTCCTCAGCCTCCGGGGGTCCCCTCCCTGGCGCCGGCCGCTTGGGCCGGGCCAGCCCCGAAAGCCGGGCCCGGGCCCGGGCCTGCTTGCTCAGCCTTCCGTTGCCAGGGGCCTGAGCCTGGGGGCCTCCGCATGGGGAACCCTGAGTCCCGCGCCACGAGTCCCCCCGACCGTCCCGGCGACGACGGCACCTTTCGCGGCTTCGTCCCAGCCGTGGAGTGAGAGATCACTCCGTTCCCCCACAGAGGCCAGCCCCCTCCACGGGCGCCCCGGCCGCCCGCCACGGCGGAGGCGGACGCCCGGCCACGGCGCCTCCATCCACTCTGCTCGGGGAAAACTCCCCGGCGCCGGGGCCGCCGGCCGCGCCCGATCGTCGCGGCTCGTTTTCCGGGTGGCCGCGCCATGCCCCGAGCGAGAAAGGGCCCTGCTCCACGCGGCCCTGGGCGCTGACCAGGGCTGCCCAACGCCGGCCAATTCTCACGAGCGTTCTGCCCAAATCGATCCCGATTTGGGCAGAACGCTCGTGAGAATTGGCCGGAAAACGCCCGGCGAACACACTTCGGGCACCAGAGGGCCGCAGGGCCGCCCCCCCGGGGCCCTGTCCGGGATCGCGTGTCGTCGCGTTCCGGCACCGCCAGGAGGAGCTCCGGGCGGCGGGCCCCGGGGAGGCCGACGCCTCCCGCCGCTCAGCCTCCGGGGGTCCCCTCCCTGGCGCCGGCCGCTGGTGCCGGCCCAGCCCCGAAAGCCGGGCCCGGGCCCGGGCCTGCTTGCTCAGCCTTCCGTTGCCAGGGGCCTGAGCCTGGGGGCCTCCGCATGGGGAACCCTGTGTCCCGCGCCACGAGTCCCCCCGACCGTCCCGGCGACGACGGCACCTTTCGCGGCTTCGTCCCAGCCGTGGAGTGAGAGATCACTCCGTTCCCCCAGAGAGGCCAGCCCCCTCCACGGGCGCCCCGGCCGCCCGCCACGGCGGAGGCGGACGCCCGGCCACGGCGCCTCCATCCACTCTGCTTGGGGAAAACTCCCCGGCGCCGGGGCCGCCGGCCGCGCCCCATCGTCGCGGCTCGTTTTCCGGGTGGCCACGCCATGCCCCGAGCGAGAAAGGGCCCTGCTCCACGCGGCCCTGGGCGCTGACCTGGGCTGCCCAACGCCGGCCAATTCTCACGAGCGTTCTGCCCAAATCGATCCCGATTTGGGCAGAACGCTCGTGAGAATTGGCCGGAAAACGCCCGGCGAACACACTTCGGGCACCAGAGGGCCGCAGGGCCGCCCCCCCGGGGCCCTGTCCGGGATCGCGTGTCGTCGCGTTCCGGCACCGCCAGGAGGAGCTCCGGGCGGCGGGACCCGGGGAGGCCGACGCCTCCCGCTCCTCAGCCTCCGGGGGTCCCCTCCCTGGCGCCGGCCGCTGGGGCCGGGCCAGCCCCGAACGCCGGGCCCTGGCCCGGGCCTGCTTGCTCAGCCTTCCGTTGCCAGGGGCCTGAGCCTGGGGGCCTCCGCATGGGGAACCCTGAGTCCCGCGCCACGAGTCCCCCCGACCGTCCCGGCGACGACGGCACCTTTCGCGGCTTCGTCCCAGCCGTGGAGTGAGAGATCACTCCGTTCCCCCACAGAGGCCAGCCCCCTCCACGGGCGCCCCGGCCGCCCGCCAGGGCGGAGGTGGACGCCCTGCCACGGCGCCTCCATCCACTCTGCTCGGGGAAAACTCCCCGGCGCCGGGGCCGCCGGCCGCGCCCCATCGTCGCGGCTCGTTTTCCGGGTGGCCGCGCCATGCCCCGAGCGAGAAAGGGCCCTGCTCCACGCGGCCCTGGGCGCTGACCAGGGCTGCCCAACGCCGGCCAATTCTCACGAGCGTTCTGCCCAAATCGATCCCGATTTGGGCAGAACGCTCGTGAGAATTGGCCGGAAAACGCCCGGCGAACACACTTCGGGCACCAGAGGGCCGCAGGTCCGCCCCACCGGGGCCCTGTCCGGGATCGCGTGTCGTCGCGTTTCGGCACCGCCAGGAGGAGCTCCGGGCGGCGGGCCCCGGGGAGGCCGACGCCTCCCGCTCCTCAGCCTCCGGGGGTCCCCTCCCTGGCGCCGGCCGCTGGGGCCGGGCCAGCCCCGAAAGCCGGGCCCGGGCCCGGGCCTGCTTGCTCAGCCTTCCGTTGCCAGGGGCCTGAGCCTGGGGGCCTCCGCATGGGGAACCCTGAGTCCCGCGCCACGAGTCCCCCCGACTGTCCCGGCGACGACGGCACCTTTCGCGGCTTCGTCCCAGCCGTGGAGTGAGAGATCACTCCGTTCCCCCACAGAGGCCAGCCCCCTCCACGGGCGCCCCGGCCGCCCGCCACGGCGGAGGCGGACGCCCGGCCACGGCGCCTCCATCCACTCTGCTCGGGGAAAACTCCCCGGCGCCGGGGCCGCCGGCCGCGCCCCATCGTCGCGGCTCGTTTTCCGGGTGGCCGCGCCATGCCCCGAGCGAGAAAGGGCCCTGCTCCACGCGGCCCTGGGCGCTGACCAGGGCTGCCCAACGCCGGCCAATTCTCACGAGCGTTCTGCCCTAATCGATCCTGATTTGGGCAGAACGCTCGTGAGAATTGGCCGGAAAACGCCCGGCGAACACACTTCGGGCACCAGAGGGCCGCAGGGCCGCCCCCCCGGGGCCCTGTCCGGGATCGCGTGTCGTCGCGTTCCGGCACCGCCAGGAGGAGCTCCGGGCGGTGGGCCCCGGGGAGGCCGACGCCTCCCGCTCCTCAGCCTCCGGGGGTCCCCTCCCTGGCGCCGGCCGCTGGGGCCGGGCCAGCCCCGAAAGCCGGGCCCGGGCCCGGGCCTGCTTGCTCAGCCTTCCGTTGCCAGGGGCCTGAGCCTGGGGGCCTCCGCATGGGGAACCCTGAGTCCCGCGCCACGAGTCCCCCCGACCGTCCCGGCGACGACGGCACCTTTCGCGGCTTCGTCCCAGCCGTGGAGTGAGAGATCACTCCGTTCCCCCACAGAGGCCAGCCCCCTCCACGGGCGCCCCGGCCGCCCGCCACGGCGGAGGCGGACGCCCGGCCACGGCGCCTCCATCCACTCTGCTCGGGGAAAACTCCCCGGCGCCGGGGCCGCCGGCCGCGCCCCATCGTCGCGGCTCGTTTTCCGGGTGGCCGCGCCATGCCCCGAGCGAGAAAGGGCCCTGCTCCACGCGGCCCTGGGCGCTGACCAGGGCTGCCCAACGCCGGCCAATTCTCACGAGCGTTCTGCCCAAATCGATCCCGATTTGGGCAGAACGCTCGTGAGAATTGGCCGGAAAACGCCCGGCGAACACACTTCGGGCACCAGAGGGCCGCAGGGCCGCCCCCCCGGGGCCCTGTCCGGGATCGCGTGTCGTCGCGTTCCGGCACCGCCAGGAGGAGCTCCGGGCGGCGGGCCCCGGGGAGGCCGACGCCTCCCGCTCCTCAGCCTCCGGGGGTCCCCTCCCTGGCGCCGGCCGCTGGGGCCGGGCCAGCCCCGAACGCCAGGCCCGGGCCCGGGCCTGCTTGCTCAGCCTTCCGTTGCCAGGGGCCTGAGCCTGGGGGCCTCCGCATGGGGAACCCTGAGTCCCGCGCCACGAGTCCCCCCGACCGTCCCGGCGACGACGGCACCTTTCGTGGCTTCGTCCCAGCCGTGGAGTGAGAGATCACTCCGTTCCCCCACAGAGGCCAGCCCCCTCCACGGGCGCTCGGCCGACCGCCACGGCGGAGGCGGACGCCCGGCCACGGCGCCTCCATCCACTCTGCTCGGAGAAAACTCCCCGGCGCCGGGGCCGCCGGCCGCGCCCCATCGTCGCGGCTCGTTTTCCGGGTGGCCGCGCCATGCCCCGAGCGAGAAAGGGCCCTGCTCCACGCGGCCCTGGGCGCTGACCAGGGCTGCCCAACGCCGGCCTATTCTCACGAGCGTTCTGCCCAAATCGATCCCGATTTGGGCAGAACGCTCGTGAGAATTGGCCGGAAAACGCCCGGCGAACACACTTCGGGCACCAGAGGGCCGCAGGTCCGCCCCCCCGGGGCCCTGTCCGGGATCGCGTGTCGTCGCGTTCCGGCACCGCCAGGAGGAGCTCCGGGCGGCGGGCCCCGGGGAGGCCGACGCCTCCCGCTCCTCAGCCTCCGGGGGTCCCCTCCCTGGCGCCGGCCGCTGGGGCCGGGCCAGCCCCGAACGCCGGGCCCGGGCCCGGGCCTGCTTGCTCAGCCTTCCGTTGCCAGGGGCCTGAGCCTGGGGGCCTCCGCATGGGGAACCCTGAGTCCCGCGCCACGAGTCCCCCCGACCGTCCCGGCGACGACGGCACCTTTCGCGGCTTCGTCCCAGCCGTGGAGTGAGAGATCACTCCGTTCCCCCACAGAGGCCAGCCCCCTCCACGGGCGCTCGGCCGACCGCCACGGCGGAGGCGGACGCCCGGCCACGGCGCCTCCATCCACTCTGCTCGGAGAAAACTCCTCGGCGCCGGGGCCGCCGGCCGCGCCCCATCGTCGCGGCTCGTTTTCCAGGTGGCCGCGCCATGCCCCGAGCGAGAAAGTGCCCTGCTCCACGCGGCCCTGGGCGCTGACCAGGGCTGCCCAACGCCGGCCTATTTTCACGAGCGTTCTGCCCAAATCGATCCCGATTTGGGCAGAACGCTCGTGAGAATTGGCCGGAACACGCCCGGCGAACACACTTCGGGCACCAGAGGGCCGCAGGTCCGCCCCCCCGGGGCCCTGTCCGGGATCGCGTGTCGTCGCGTTCCGGCACCGCCAGGAGGAGCTCCGGGCGGCGGGCCCCGGGGAGGCCGACGCCTCCCGCTCCTCAGCCTCCGGGGGTCCCCTCCCTGGCGCCGGCCGCTTGGGCCGGGCCAGCCCCGAAAGCCGGGCCCGGGCCCGGGCCTGCTTGCTCAGCCTTCCGTTGCCAGGGGCCTGAGCCTGGGGGCCTCCGCATGGGGAACCCTGAGTCCCGCGCCACGAGTCCCCCCGACCGTCCCGGCGACGACGGCACCTTTCGCGGCTTCGTCCCAGCCGTGGAGTGAGAGATCACTCCGTTCCCCCACAGAGGCCAGCCCCCTCCACGGGCGCCCCGGCCGCCCGCCACGGCGGAGGCGGACGCCCGGCCACGGCGCCTCCATCCACTCTGCTCGGGGAAAACTCCCCGGCGCCGGGGCCGCCGGCCGCGCCCCATCGTCGCGGCTCGTTTTCCGGGTGGCCGCGCCATGCCCCGAGCGAGAAAGGGCCCTGCTCCACGCGGCCCTGGGCGCTGACCAGGGCTGCCCAACGCCGGCCAATTCTCACGAGCGTTCTGCCCAAATCGATCCCGATTTGGGCAGAACGCTCGTGAGAATTGGCCGGAAAACGCCCGGCGAACACACTTCGGGCACCAGAGGGCCGCAGGGCCGCCCCCCCCGGGGCCCTGTCCGGGATCGCGTGTCGTCGCGTTCCGGCACCGCCAGGAGGAGCTCCGGGCGGCGGGCCCCGGGGAGGCCGACGCCTCCCGCCGCTCAGCCTCCGGGGGTCCCCTCCCTGGCGCCGGCCGCTGGTGCCGGCCCAGCCCCGAAAGCCGGGCCCGGGCCCGGGCCTGCTTGCTCAGCCTTCCGTTGCCAGGGGCCTGAGCCTGGGGGCCTCCGCATGGGGAACCCTGTGTCCCGCGCCACGAGTCCCCCCGACCGTCCCGGCGACGACGGCACCTTTCGCGGCTTCGTCCCAGCCGTGGAGTGAGAGATCACTCCGTTCCCCCAGAGAGGCCAGCCCCCTCCACGGGCGCCCCGGCCGCCCGCCACGGCGGAGGCGGACGCCCGGCCACGGCGCCTCCATCCACTCTGCTCGGGGAAAACTCCCCGGCGCCGGGGCCGCCGGCCGCGCCCCATCGTCGCGGCTCGTTTTCCGGGTGGCCACGCCATGCCCCGAGCGAGAAAGGGCCCTGCTCCACGCGGCCCTGGGCGCTGACCTGGGCTGCCCAACGCCGGCCAATTCTCACGAGCGTTCTGCCCAAATCGATCCCGATTTGGGCAGAACGCTCGTGAGAATTGGCCGGAAAACGCCCGGCGAACACACTTCGGGCACCAGAGGGCCGCAGGGCCGCCCCCCCGGGGCCCTGTCCGGGATCGCGTGTCGTCGCGTTCCGGCACCGCCAGGAGGAGCTCCGGGCGGCGGGACCCGGGGAGGCCGACGCCTCCCGCTCCTCAGCCTCCGGGGGTCCCCTCCCTGGCGCCGGCCGCTGGGGCCGGGCCAGCCCCGAACGCCGGGCCCTGGCCCGGGCCTGCTTGCTCAGCCTTCCGTTGCCAGGGGCCTGAGCCTTGGGGCCTCCGCATGGGGAACCCTGAGTCCCGCGCCACGAGTCCCCCCGACCGTCCCGGCGACGACGGCACCTTTCGCGGCTTCGTCCCAGCCGTGGAGTGAGAGATCACTCCGTTCCCCCACAGAGGCCAGCCCCCTCCATGGGCGCCCCGGCCGCCCGCCAGGGCGGAGGTGGACGCCCTGCCACGGCGCCTCCATCCACTCTGCTCGGGGAAAACTCCCCGGCACCGGGGCCGCCGGCCGCGCCCCATCGTCGCGGCTCGTTTTCCGGGTGGCCGCGCCATGCCCCGAGCGAGAAAGGGCCCTGCTCCACGCGGCCCTGGGCGCTGACCAGGGCTGCCCAACGCCGGCCAATTCTCACGAGCGTTCTGCCCAAATCGATCCCGATTTGGGCAGAACGCTCGTGAGAATTGGCCGGAAAACGCCCGGCGAACACACTTCGGGCACCAGAGGGCCGCAGGGCCGCCCCCCCGGGGCCCTGTCCGGGATCGCATGTCGTCGCGTTCCGGCACCGCCAGGAGGAGCTCCGGGCGGCGGGCCCCGGGGAGGCCGACGCCTCCCGCCCCTCAGCCTCCGGGGGTCCCCTCCCTGGCGCCGGCCGCTGGGGCCGGGCCAGCCCCGAAAGCCGGGCCCGGGCCCGGGCCTGCTTGCTCAGCCTTCCGTTGCCAGGGGCCTGAGCCTGGGGGCCTCCGCATGGGGAACCCTGAGTCCCGCGCCACGAGTCCCCCCGACCGTCCCGGCGACGACGGCACCTTTCGCGGCTTCGTCCCAGCCGTGGAGTGAGAGATCACTCTGTTCCCCCACAGAGGCCAGCCCCCTCCACGGGCGCCCCGGCCGCCCGCCACGGCGGAGGCGGACGCCCGGCCAAGGCGCCTCCATCCACTGTGCTCGGGGAAAACTCCCCGGCGCCGGGGCCGCCGGCCGCGCCCCATCGTCGCGGCTCGTTTTCCGGGTGGCCGCGCCATGCCCCGAGCGAGAAAGGGCCCTGCTCCACGCGGCCCTGGGCGCTGACAAGGGCTGCCCAACGCCGGGCAATTCTCACGAGCGTTCTGCCCAAATCGATCCCGATTTGGGCAGAACGCTCGTGAGAATTGGCCGGAAAACGCCCGGCGAACACACTTCGGGCACCAGAGGGCCGCAGGGCCGCCCCCCCGGGGCCCTGTCCGGGATCGCGTGTCGTCGCGTTCCGGCACCGCCAGGAGGAGCACCGGGCGTTGGGCCCCGGGGAGGCCGACGCCTCCCGCTCCTCAGCCTCCGGGGGTCCCCTCCCTGGCGCCGGCCGCTGGGGCCGGGCCAGCCCCGATAGCCGGGCCCGGGCCCGGGCCTGCTTGCTCAGCCTTCCGTTGCCAGGGGCCTGAGCCTGGGGGCCTCCGCATGGGGAACCCTGAGTCCCGCGCCACGAGTCCCCCCGACCGTCCCGGCGACGACGGCACCTTTCGCGGCTTCGTCCCAGCCGTGGAGTTAGAGATCATTCCGTTCACCCACAGAGGCCAGCCCCCTCCACGGGCGCCCCGGCCGCCCGCCACGGCGGAGGCCGACGCCCGGCCACGGCGCCTCCATCCACTCTGCTCGGGGAAAACTCCCCGGCGCCGGGGCCGCCGGCCGCGCCCCATCGTCGCGGCTCGTTTTCCGGGTGGCCGCGCCATGCCCCGAGCGAGAAAGGGCCCTGCTCCACGCGGCCCTGGGCGCTGACCAGGGCTGCCCAACGCCGGCCAATTCTCACGAGCGTTCTGCCCAAATCGATCCCGATTTGGGCAGAACGCTCGTGAGAATTGGCCGGAAAACGCCCGGCGAACACACTTCGGGCACCAGAGGGCCGCAGGGCCGCCCCCCCGGGGCCCTGTCCGGGATCGCATGTCGTCGCGTTCCGGCACCGCCAGGAGGAGCTCCGGGCGGCGGGCCCCGGGGAGGCCGACGCCTCCCGCCCCTCAGCCTCCGGGGGTCCCCTCCCTGGCGCCGGCCGCTGGGGCCGGGCCAGCCCCGAATGCCGGGCCCGGGCCCGGGCCTGCTTGCTCAGCCTTCCGTTGCCAGGGGCCTGAGCCTGGGGGCCTCCGCATGGGGAACCCTGAGTCCCGCGCCACGAGTCCCCCCGACCGTCCCGGCGACGACGGCACCTTTCGCGGCTTCGTCCCAGCCGTGGAGTGAGAGATCACTCTGTTCCCCCACAGAGGCCAGCCCCCTCCACGGGCGCCCCGGCCGCCCGCCACGGCGGAGGCGGACGCCCGGCCAAGGCGCCTCCATCCACTCTGCTCGGGGAAAACTCCCCGGCGCCGGGGCCGCCGGCCGCGCCCCATCGTCGCGGCTCGTTTTCCGGGTGGCCGCGCCATGCCCCGAGCGAGAAAGGGCCCTGCTCCACGCGGCCCTGGGCGCTGACAAGGGCTGCCCAACGCCGGGCAATTCTCACGAGCGTTCTGCCCAAATCGATCCCGATTTGGGCAGAACGCTCGTGAGAATTGGCCGGAAAACGCCCGGCGAACACACTTCGGGCACCAGAGGGCCGCAGGGCCGCCCCCCCGGGGCCCTGTCCGGGATCGCGTGTCGTCGCGTTCCGGCACCGCCAGGAGGAGCACCGGGCGGCGGGCCCCGGGGAGGCCGACGCCTCCCGCTCCTCAGCCTCCGGGGGTCCCCTCCCTGGCGCCGGCCGCTGGGGCCGGGCCAGCCCCGATAGCCGGGCCCGGGCCCGGGCCTGCTTGCTCAGCCTTCCGTTGCCAGGGGCCTGAGCCTGGGGGCCTCCGCATGGGGAACCCTGAGTCCCGCGCCACGAGTCCCCCCGACCGTCCCGGCGACGACGGCACCTTTCGCGGCTTCGTCCCAGCCGTGGAGTTAGAGATCATTCCGTTCACCCACAGAGGCCAGCCCCCTGAACGGGCGCCCCGGCCGCCCGCCACGGCGGAGGCCGACGCCCGGCCACGGCGCCTCCATCCACTCTGCTCGGGGAAAACTCCCCGGCGCCGGGGCCGCCGGCCGCGCCCCATCGTCGCGGCTCGTTTTCCGGGTGGCCGCGCCATGCCCCGAGCGAGAAAGGGCCCTGCTCCACGCGGCCCTGGGCGCTGACCAGGGCTGCCCAACGCCGGCCAATTCTCACGAGCGTTCTGCCCAAATCGATCCCGATTTGGGCAGAACGCTCGTGAGAATTGGCCGGAAAACGCCCGGCGAACACACTTCGGGCACCAGAGGGCCGCAGGGCCGCCCCCCCGGGGCCCTGTCCGGGATCGCGTGTCGTCGCGTTCCGGCACCGCCAGGAGGAGCTCCGGGCGGCGGGCCCCGGGGAGGCCGACGCCTCCCGCTCCTCAGCCTCCGGGGGTCCCCTCCCTGGCGCCGGCCGCTGGGGCCGGGCCAGCCCCGAAAGCCGGGCCCGGGCCCGGGCCTGCTTGCTCAGCCTTCCGTTGCCAGGGGCCTGAGCCTGGGGGCCTCCGCATGGGGAACCCTGAGTCCCGCGCCACGAGTCCCCCCGACCGTCCCGGCGACGACGGCACCTTTCGCGGCTTCGTCCCAGCCGTGGAGTGAGAGATCACTCCGTTCCCCCACAGAGGCCAGCCCCCTCCACGGGCGCCCCGGCCGCCCGCCACGGCGGAGGCGGACGCCCGGCCAAGGGGCCTCCATCCACTGTGCTCGGGGAAAACTCCCCGGCGCCGGGGCCGCCGGCCGCGCCCCATCGTCGCGGCTCGTTTTCCGGGTGGCCGCGCCATGCCCCGAGCGAGAAAGGGCCCTGCTCCACGCGGCCCTGGGCGCTGACAAGGGCTGCCCAACGCCGGGCAATTCTCACGAGCGTTCTGCCCAAATCGATCCCGATTTGGGCAGAACGCTCGTGAGAATTGGCCGGAAAACGCCCGGCGAACACACTTCGGGCACCAGAGGGCCGCAGGGCCGCCCCCCCGGGGCCCTGTCCGGGATCGCGTGTCGTCGCGTTCCGGCACCGCCAGGAGGAGCACCGGGCGGCGGGCCCCGGGGAGGCCGACGCCTCCCGCTCCTCAGCCTCCGGGGGTCCCCTCCCTGGCGCCGGCCGCTGGGGCCGGGCCAGCCCCGATAGCCGGGCCCGGGCCCGGGCCTGCTTGCTCAACCTTCCGTTGCCAGGGGCCTGAGCCTGGGGGCCTCCGCATGGGGAACCCTGAGTCCCGCGCCACGAGTCCCCCCGACCGTCCCGGCGACGACGGCACCTTTCGCGGCTTCGTCCCAGCCGTGGAGTTAGAGATCATTCCGTTCACCCACAGAGGCCAGCCCCCTCCACGGGCGCCCCGGCCGCCCGCCACGGCGGAGGCCGACGCCCGGCCACGGCGCCTCCATCCACTCTGCTCGGGGAAAACTCCCCGGCGCCGGGGCCCCCGGCCGCGCCCCATCGTCGCGGCTCGTTTTCCGGGTGGCCGCGCCATGCCCCGAGCGAGAAAGGGCTCTGCTCCACGCGGCCCTGGGCGCTGACCAGGGCTGCCCAACGCCGGCCAATTCTCACGAGCGTTCTGCCCAAATCGATCCCGATTTGGGCAGAACGCTCGTGAGAATTGGCCGGAAAACGCCCGGCGAACACACTTCGGGCACCAGAGGGCCGCAGGGCCGCCCCCCCGGGGCCCTGTCCGGGATCGCATGTCGTCGCGTTCCGGCACCGCCAGGAGGAGCTCCGGGCGGCGGGCCCCGGGGAGGCCGACGCCTCCCGCCCCTCAGCCTCCGGGGGTCCCCTCCCTGGCGCCGGCCGCTGGGGCCGGGCCAGCCCCGAAAGCCGGGCCCGGGCCCGGGCCTGCTTGCTCAGCCTTCCGTTGCCAGGGGCCTGAGCCTGGGGGCCTCCGCATGGGGAACCCTGAGTCCCGCGCCACGAGTCCCCCCGACCGTCCCGGCGACGACGGCACCTTTCGCGGCTTCGTCCCAGCCGTGGAGTGAGAGATCACTCTGTTCCCCCACAGAGGCCAGCCCCCTCCACGGGCGCCCCGGCCGCCCGCCACGGCGGAGGCGGACGCCCGGCCACGGCGCCTCCATCCACTCTGCTCGGGGAAAACTCCCCGGCGCCGGGGCCGCCGGCCGCGCCCCATCGTCGCGGCTCGTTTTCCGGGTGGCCGCGCCATGCCCCGAGCGAGAAAGGGCCCTGCTCCACGCGGCCCTGGGCGCTGACCAGGGCTGCCCAACGCCGGCCAATTCTCACGAGCGTTCTGCCCAAATCGATCCCGATTTGGGCAGAACACTCGTGAGAATTGGCCGGAAAACGCCCGGCGAACACACTTCGGGCACCAGAGGGCCGCAGGGCCGCCCCCCCGGGGCCCTGTCCGGGATCGCGTGTCGTCGCGTTCCGGCACCGCCAGGAGGAGCTCCGGGCGGCGGGCCCCGGGGAGGCCGACGCCTCCCGCCCCTCAGCCTCCGGGGGTCCCCTCCCTGGCGCCGGCCGCTGGGGCCGGGCCAGCCCCGAAAGCCGGGCCCGGGCCCGGGCCTGCTTGCTCAGCCTTCCGTTGCCAGGGGCCTGAGCCTGGGGGCCTCCGCATGGGGAACCCTGAGTCCCGCGCCACGAGTCCCCCCGACCGTCCCGGCGACGACGGCACCTTTCGCGGCTTCGTCCCAGCCGTGGAGTGAGAGATCACTCTGTTCCCCCACAGAGGCCAGCCCCCTCCACGGGCGCCCCGGCCGCCCGCCACGGCGGAGGCGGACGCCCGGCCAAGGCGCCTCCATCCACTCTGCTCGGGGAAAACTCCCCGGCGCCGGGGCCGCCGGCCGCGCCCCATCGTCGCGGCTCGTTTTCCGGGTGGCCGCGCCATGCCCCGAGCGAGAAAGGGCCCTGCTCCACGCGGCCCTGGGCGCTGACCAGGGCTGCCCAACGCCGGCCAATTCTCACGAGCGTTCTGCCCAAATCGATCCCGATTTGGGCAGAACGCTCGTGAGAATTGGCCGGAAAACGCCCGGCGAACACACTTCGGGCACCAGAGGGCCGCAGGGCCGCCCCCCCGGGGCCCTGTCCGGGATCGCGTGTCGTCGCGTTCCGGCACCGCCAGGAGGAGCTCCGGGCGGCGGGCCCCGGGGAGGCCGACGCCTCCCGCTCCTCAGCCTCCGGGGGTCCCCTCCCTGGCGCCGGCCGCTGGGGCCGGGCCAGCCCCGAAAGCCGGGCCCGGGCCCGGGCCTGCTTGCTCAGCCTTCCGTTGCCAGGGGCCTGAGCCTGGGGGCCTCCGCATGGGGAACCCTGAGTCCCGCGCCACGAGTCCCCCCGACCGTCCCGGCGACGACGGCACCTTTCGCGGCTTCGTCCCAGCCGTGGAGTGAGAGATCACTCCGTTCCCCCACAGAGGCCAGCCCCCTGCACGGGCGCCCCGGCCGCCCGCCACGGCGGAGGCGGACGCCCGGCCACGGCGCCTCCATCCACTCTGCTCGGGGAAAACTCCCCGGCGCCGGGGCCGCCGGCCGCGCCCCATCGTCGCGGCTCGTTTTCCGGGTGGCCGCGCCATGCCCCGAGCGAGAAAGGGCCCTGCTCCACGCGGCCCTGGGCGCTGACCAGGGCTGCCCAACGCCGGCCAATTCTCACGAGCGTTCTGCCCAAATCGATCCCGATTTGGGCAGAACGCTCGTGAGAATTGGCCGGAAATCGCCCGGCGAACACACTTCGGGCACCAGAGGGCCGCAGGGCCGCCCCCCCGGGGCCCTGTCCGGGATCGCGTGTCGTCGCGTTCCGGCACCGCCAGGAGGAGCTCCGGGCGGCGGGCCCCGGGGAGGCCGACGCCTCCCGCTCCTCAGCCTCCGGGGGTCCCCTCCCTGGCGCCGGCCGCTGGGGCCGGGCCAGCCCCGAAAGCCGGGCCCGGGCCCGGGCCTGCTTGCTCAGCCTTCCGTTGCCAGGGGCCTGAGCCTGGGGGCCTCCGCATGGGGAACCCTGAGTCCCGCGCCACGAGTCCCCCCGACCGTCCCGGCGACGACGGCACCTTTCGCGGCTTCGTCCCAGCCGTGGAGTGAGAGATCACTCCGTTCCCCCACAGAGGCCAGCCCCCTCCACGGGCGCCCCGGCCGCCCGCCACGGCGGAGGCGGACGCCCGGCCAAGGCGCCTCCATCCACTGTGCTCGGGGAAAACTCCCCGGCGCCGGGGCCGCCGGCCGCGCCCCATCGTCGCGGCTCGTTTTCCGGGTGGCCGCGCCATGCCCCGAGCGAGAAAGGGCCCTGCTCCACGCGGCCCTGGGCGCTGACAAGGGCTGCCCAACGCCGGGCAATTCTCACGAGCGTTCTGCCCAAATCGATCCCGATTTGGGCAGAACGCTCGTGAGAATTGGCCGGAAAACGCCCGGCGAACACACTTCGGGCACCAGAGGGCCGCAGGGCCGCCCCCCCGGGGACCTGTCCGGGATCGCGTGTCGTCGCGTTCCGGCACCGCCAGGAGGAGCTCCGGGCAGCGGGCCCCGGGGAGGCCGACGCCTCCCGCCCCTCAGCCTCCGGGGGTCCCCTCCCTGGCGCCGGCCGCTGGGGCCGGGCCAGCCCCGAAAGCCGGGCCCGGGTCCGGCCCTGCTTGCTCAGCCTTCCGTTGCCAGGGGCCTGAGCCTGGGGGCCTCCGCATGGGGAACCCTGAGTCCCGTGCCACGAGTCCCCCCGACCGTCCGGGCGACGACGGCACCTTTCGCGGCTTCGTCCCAGCCGTGGAGTGAGAGATCACTCCGTTCCCCCACAGAGGCCAGCCCCCTCCACGGGCGCCCCGGCCGCCCGCCACGGCGGAGGCGGACGCCCGGCCACGGCGCCTCCATCCACTCTGCTCGGGGAAAACTCCCCGGCGCCGGGGCCGCCGGCCGCGCCCCATCGTTGCGGCTCGTTTTCCGGGTGGCCGCGCCATGCCCCGAGCGAGAAAGGGCCCTGCTCCACGCGGCCCTGGGCGCTGACCAGGGCTGCCCAACGCCGGCCAATTCTCACGAGCGTTCTGCCCAAATCGATCCCGATTTGGGCAGAACGCTCGTGAGAATTGGCCGGAAAACGCCCGGCGAACACACTTCGGGCACCAGAGGGCCGCAGGGCCGCCCCCCCGGGGCCCTGTCCGGGATCGCGTGTCGGCGCGTTCCGGCACCGCCAGGAGGAGCTCCGGGAGGCGGGCCCCGGGGAGGCCGACGTCTCCCGCTCCTCAGCCTCCGGGGGTCCCCTCCCTGGCGCCGGCCGCTGGGGCCGGGCCAGCCCCGAAAGCCGGGCCCGGGCCCGGGCCTGCTTGCTCAGCCTTCCGTTGCCAGGGGCCTGAGCCTGGGGGCCTCCGCATGGGGAACCCTGAGTCCCGCGCCACGAGTCCCCCCGACCGTCCCGGCGACGACGGCACCTTTCGCGGCTTCGTCCCAGCCGTGGAGTGAGAGATCACTCCGTTCCCCCACAGAGGCCAGCCCCCTCCACGGGCGCCCCGGCCGCCCGCCACGGCGGAGGCGGACGCCCGGCCACGGCGCCTCCATCCACTCTGCTCGGGGAAAACTCCCCGGCGCCGGGGCCGCCGGCCGCGCCCCATCGTCGCGGCTCGTTTTCCGGGTGGCCGCGCCATGCCCCGAGCGAGAAAGGGCCCTGCTCCACGCGGCCCTGGGCGCTGACCAGGGCTGCCCAACGCCGGCCAATTCTCACGAGCGTTCTGCCCAAATCGATCCCGATTTGGGCAGAACGCTCGTGAGAATTGGCCGGAAAACGCCCGGCGAACACACTTCGGGCACCAGAGGGCCGCAGGGCCGCCCCACCGGGGCCCTGTCCGGGATCGCGTGTCGTCGCGTTTCGGCACCGCCAGGAGGAGCTCCGGGCGGCGGGCCCCGGGGAGGCCGACGCCTCCCGCTCCTCAGCCTCCGGGGGTCCCCTCCCTGGCGCCGGCCGCTGGGGCCGGGCCAGCCCCGAAAGCCGGGCCCGGGCCCGGGCCTGCTTGCTCAGCCTTCCGTTGCCAGGGGCCTGAGCCTGGGGGCCTCCGCATGGGGAACCCTGAGTCCCGCGCCACGAGTCCCCCCGACTGTCCCGGCGACGACGGCACCTTTCGCGGCTTCGTCCCAGCCGTGGAGTGAGAGATCACTCCGTTCCCCCACAGAGGCCAGCCCCCTCCACGGGCGCCCCGGCCGCCCGCCACGGCGGAGGCGGACGCCCGGCCACGGCGCCTCCATCCACTCTGCTCGGGGAAAACTCCCCGGCGCCGGGGCCGCCGGCCGCGCCCCATCGTCGCGGCTCGTTTTCCGGGTGGCCGCGCCATGCCCCGAGCGAGAAAGGGCCCTGCTCCACGCGGCCCTGGGCGCTGACCAGGGCTGCCCAACGCCGGCCAATTCTCACGAGCGTTCTGCCCAAATCGATCCCGATTTGGGCAGAACGCTCGTGAGAATTGGCCGGAAAACGCCCGGCGAACACACTTCGGGCACCAGAGGGCCGCAGGGCCGCCCCCCCGGGGCCCTGTCCGGGATCGCGTGTCGTCGCGTTCCGGCACCGCCAGGAGGAGCTCCGGGCGGCGGGCCCCGGGGAGGCCGACGCCTCCCGCTCCTCAGCCTCCGGGGGTCCCCTCCCTGGCGCCGGCCGCTGGGGCCGGGCCAGCCCCGAAAGCCGGGCCCGGGCCTGGGCCTGCTTGCTCAGCCTTCCGTTGCCAGGGGCCTGAGCCTGGGGGCCTCCGCATGGGGAACCCTGAGTCCCGCGCCACGAGTCCCCCCGACCGTCCCGGCGACGACGGCACCTTTCGCGGCTTCGTCCCAGCCGTGGAGTGACAGATCACTCTGTTCCCCCACAGAGGCCAGCCCCCTCCACGGGCGCCCCGGCCGCCCGCCACGGCGGAGGCGGACGCCCGGCCAAGGCGCCTCCATCCACTCTGCTCGGGGAAAACTCCCCGGCGCCGGGGCCGCCGGCCGCGCCCCATCGTCGCGGCTCGTTTTCCGGGTGGCCGCGCCATGCCCCGAGCGAGAAAGGGCCCTGCTCCACGCGGCCCTGGGCGCTGAAAAGGGCTGCCCAACGCCGGGCAATTCTCACGAGCGTTCTGCCCAAATCGATCCCGATTTGGGCAGAACGCTCGTGAGAATTGGCCGGAAAACGCCCGGCGAACACACTTCGGGCACCAGAGGGCCGCAGGGCCGCCCCCCCGGGGACCTGTCCGGGATCGCGTGTCGTCGCGTTCCGGCACCGCCAGGAGGAGCTCCGGGCAGCGGGCCCCGGGGAGGCCGACGCCTCCCGCCCCTCAGCCTCCGGGGGTCCCCTCCCTGGCGCCGGCCGCTGGGGCCGGGCCAGCCCCGAAAGCCGGGCCCGGGTCCGGCCCTGCTTGCTCAGCCTTCCGTTGCCAGGGGCCTGAGCCTGGGGGCCTCCGCATGGGGAACCCTGAGTCCCGTGCCACGAGTCCCCCCGACCGTCCGGGCGACGACGGCACCTTTCGCGGCTTCGTCCCAGCCGTGGAGTGAGAGATCACTCCGTTCCCCCA
Organism: Meles meles; assembly: GCF_922984935.1. NCBI lineage: Eukaryota > Metazoa > Chordata > Mammalia > Carnivora > Mustelidae > Meles > Meles meles. The sequence goes on along the minus strand of NW_025721247.1, from coordinate 154,406 downwards.
CAGAGGCCAGCCCCCTCCACGGGCGCCCCGGCCGCCCGCCACGGCGGAGGCGGACGCCCGGCCACGGCGCCTCCATCCACTCTGCTCGGGGAAAACTCCCCGGCGCCGGGGCCGCCGGCCTCGCCCCATCGTTGCGGCTCGTTTTCCGGGTGGCCGCGCCATGCCCCGAGCGAGAAAGGGCCCTGCTCCACGCGGCCCTGGGCGCTGACCAGGGCTGCCCAACGCCGGCCAATTCTCACGAGCGTTCTGCCCAAATCGATCCCGATTTGGGCAGAACGCTCGTGAGAATTGGCCGGAAAACGCCCGGCGAACACACTTCGGGCACCAGAGGGCCGCAGGGCCGCCCCCCCGGGGCCCTGTCCGGGATCGCGTGTCGGCGCGTTCCGGCACCGCCAGGAGGAGCTCCGGGAGGCGGGCCCCGGGGAGGCCGACGCCTCCCGCTCCTCAGCCTCCGGGGGTCCCCTCCCTGGCGCCGGCCGCTGGGGCCGGGCCAGCCCCGAAAGCCGGGCCCGGGCCCGGGCCTGCTTGCTCAGCCTTCCGTTGCCAGGGGCCTGAGCCTGGGGGCCTCCGCATGGGGAACCCTGAGTCCCGCGCCACGAGTCCCCCCGACCGTCCCGGCGACGACGGCACCTTTCGCGGCTTCGTCCCAGCCGTGGAGTGAGAGATCACTCCGTTCCCCCACAGAGGCCAGCCCCCTCCACGGGCGCCCCGGCCGCCCGCCACGGCGGAGGCGGACGCCCGGCCACGGCGCCTCCATCCACTCTGCTCGGGGAAAACTCCCCGGCGCCGGGGCCGCCGGCCGCGCCCCATCGTCGCGGCTCGTTTTCCGGGTGGCCGCGCCATGCCCCGAGCGAGAAAGGGCCCTGCTCCACGCGGCCCTGGGCGCTGACCAGGGCTGCCCAACGCCGGCCAATTCTCACGAGCGTTCTGCCCAAATCGATCCCGATTTGGGCAGAACGCTCGTGAGAATTGGCCGGAAAACGCCCGGCGAACACACTTCGGGCACCAGAGGGCCGCAGGGCCGCCCCCCCGGGGCCCTGTCCGGGATCGCGTGTCGTCGCGTTCCGGCACCGCCAGGAGGAGCTCCGGGCGGCGGGCCCCGGGGAGGCCGACGCCTCCCGCCCCTCAGCCTCCGGGGGTCCCCTCCCTGGCGCCGGCCGCTGGGGCCGGGCCAGCCCCGAAAGCCGGGCCCGGGCCCGGGCCTGCTTGCTCAGCCTTCCGTTGCCAGGGGCCTGAGCCTGGGGGCCTCCGCATGGGGAACCCTGAGTCCCGCGCCACGAGTCCCCCCGACCGTCCCGGCGACGACGGCACCTTTCGCGGCTTCGTCCCAGCCGTGGAGTGAGAGATCACTCCGTTCCCCCACAGAGGCCAGCCCCCTCCACGGGCGCCCCGGCCGCCCGCCACGGCGGAGGCGGACGCCCGGCCACGGCGCCTCCATCCACTCTGCTCGGGGAAAACTCCCCGGCGCCGGGGCCGCCGGCCGCGCCCCATCGTCGCGGCTCGTTTTCCGGGTGGCCGCGCCATGCCCCGAGCGAGAAAGGGCCCTGCTCCACGCGGCCCTGGGCGCTGACCAGGGCTGCCCAACGCCGGCCAATTCTCACGAGCGTTCTGCCCAAATCGATCCCGATTTGGGCAGAACGCTCGTGAGAATTGGCCGGAAAACGCCCGGCGAACACACTTCGGGCACCAGAGGGCCGCAGGGCCGCCCCCCCGGGGCCCTGTCCGGGATCGCGTGTCCTCGCGTTCCGGCACCGCCAGGAGGAGCTACGGGCGGCGGGCCCCGGGGAGGCCGACGCCTCCCGCCCCTCAGCCTCCGGGGGTCCCCTCCCTGGCGCCGGCCGCTGGGGCCGGGCCAGCCCCGAAAGCCGGGCCCGGGCCCGGGCCTGCTTGCTCAGCCTTCCGTTGCCAGGGGCCTGAGCCTGGGGGCCTCCGCATGGGGAACCCTTAGTCCCGCGCCACGAGTCCCCCCGACCGTCCCGGCGACGACGGCACCTTTCGCGGCTTCGTCCCAGCCGTGGAGTGAGAGATCACTCCGTTCCCCCACAGAGGCCAGCCCCCTCCACGGGCGCCCCGGCCGCCCGCCACGGCGGAGGCGGACGCCCGGCCACGGCGCCTCCATCCACTCTGCTCGGGGAAAACTCCCCGGCGCCGGGGCCGCCGGCCGCGCCCCATCGTCGCGGCTCGTTTTCCGGGTGGCCGCGCCATGCCCCGAGCGAGAAAGGGCCCTGCTCCACGCGGCCCTGGGCGCTGACCAGGGCTGCCCAACGCCGGCCAATTCTCACGAGCGTTCTGCCCAAATCGATCCCGATTTGGGCAGAACGCTCGTGAGAATTGGCCGGAAAACGCCCGGCGAACACACTTCGGGCACCAGAGGGCCGCAGGGCCGCCCCACCGGGGCCCTGTCCGGGATCGCGTGTCGTCGCGTTTCGGCACCGCCAGGAGGAGCTCCGGGCGGCGGGCCCCGGGGAGGCCGACGCCTCCCGCTCCTCAGCCTCCGGGGGTCCCCTCCCTGGCGCCGGCCGCTGGGGCCGGGCCAGCCCCGAAAGCCGGGCCCGGGCCCGGGCCTGCTTGCTCAGCCTTCCGTTGCCAGGGGCCTGAGCCTGGGGGCCTCCGCATGGGGAACCCTGAGTCCCGCGCCACGAGTCCCCCCGACTGTCCCGGCGACGACGGCACCTTTCGCGGCTTCGTCCCAGCCGTGGAGTGAGAGATCACTCCGTTCCCCCACAGAGGCCAGCCCCCTCCACGGGCGCCCCGGCCGCCCGCCACGGCGGAGGCGGACGCCCGGCCACGGCGCCTCCATCCACTCTGCTCGGGGAAAACTCCCCGGCGCCGGGGCCGCCGGCCGCGCCCCATCGTCGCGGCTCGTTTTCCGGGTGGCCGCGCCATGCCCCGAGCGAGAAAGGGCCCTGCTCCACGCGGCCCTGGGCGCTGACCAGGGCTGCCCAACGCCGGCCAATTCTCACGAGCGTTCTGCCCAAATCGATCCCGATTTGGGCAGAACGCTCGTGAGAATTGGCCGGAAAACGCCCGGCGAACACACTTCGGGCACCAGAGGGCCGCAGGGCCGCCCCCCCGGGGCCCTGTCCGGGATCGCGTGTCGTCGCGTTCCGGCACCGCCAGGAGGAGCTCCGGGCGGCGGGCCCCGGGGAGGCCGACGCCTCCCGCTCCTCAGCCTCCGGGGGTCCCCTCCCTGGCGCCGGCCGCTGGGGCCGGGCCAGCCCCGAAAGCCGGGCCCGGGCCCGGGCCTGCTTGCTCAGCCTTCCGTTGCCAGGGGCCTGAGCCTGGGGGCCTCCGCATGGGGAACCCTGAGTCCCGCGCCACGAGTCCCCCCGACCGTCCCGGCGACGACGGCACCTTTCGCGGCTTCGTCCCAGCCGTGGAGTGAGAGATCACTCCGTTCCCCCACAGAGGCCAGCCCCCTCCACGGGCGCCCCGGCCGCCCGCCACGGCGGAGGCGGACGCCCGGCCACGGCGCCTCCATCCACTCTGCTCGGGGAAAACTCCCCGGCGCCGGGGCCGCCGGCCGCGCCCCATCGTCGCGGCTCGTTTTCCGGGTGGCCGCGCCATGCCCCGAGCGAGAAAGGGCCCTGCTCCACGCGGCCCTGGGCGCTGACCAGGGCTGCCCAACGCCGGCCAATTCTCACGAGCGTTCTGCCCAAATCGATCCCGATTTGGGCAGAACGCTCGTGAGAATTGGCCGGAAAACGCCCGGCGAACACACTTCGGGCACCAGAGGGCCGCAGGGCCGCCCCCCCGGGGCCCTGTCCGGGATCGCGTGTTGTCGCGTTCCGGCACCGCCAGGAGGAGCTCCGGGCGGCGGGCCCCGGGGAGGCCGACGCCTCCCGCCGCTCAGCCTCCGGGGGTCCCCTCCTGGCGCCGGCCGCTGGGGCCGGGCCAGCCCCGAAAGCCGGGCCCAGGCCCGGGCCTGCTTGCTCAGCCTTCCGTTGCCAGGGGCCTGAGCCTGGGGGCCTCCGCATGGGGAACCCTGAGTCCCGCGCCACGAGTCCCCCCGACCGTCCCGGCGACGACGGCACCTTTCGCGGCTTCGTCCCAGCCGTGGAGTGAGAGATCACTCCGTTCCCCCACAGAGGCCAGCCCCCTCCACGGGCGCCCCGGCCGCCCGCCACGGCGGAGGCGGACGCCCGGCCACGGCGCCTCCATCCACTCTGCTCGGGGAAAACTCCCCGGCGCCGGGGCCGCCGGCCGCGCCCCATCGTCTCGGCTCGTTTTCCGGGTGGCCGCGCCATGCCCCGAGCGAGAAAGGGCCCTGCTCCACGCGGCCCTGGGCGCTGACCAGGGCTGCCTAACGCCGGCCAATTCTCACGAGCGTTCTGCCCAAATCGATCCCGATTTGGGCAGAACGCTCGTGAGAATTGGCCGGAAAACGCCCGGCGAACACACTTCGGGCACCAGAGGGCCGCAGGGCCGCCCCCCCCGGGGCCCTGTCCGGGATCGCGTGTCGTCGCATTCCGTCACCGCCAGGAGGAGCTCCGGGCGGCGGGATCCGGGGAGGCCGACGCCTCCCGCCGCTCAGCCTCCGGGGGTCCCCTCCCTGGCGCCGGCCGCTGGGGCCGGGTCAGCCCCGAAAGCCGGGCCCGGGCCCGGGCCTGCTTGCTCAGCCTTCCGTTGCCAGGGGCCTGAGCCTGGGGGCCTCCGCATGGGGAACCCTGAGTCCCGTGCCACGAGTCCCCCCGACCGTCCCGGCGACGACGGCACCTTTCGCGGCTTCGTCCCAGCCGTGGAGTGAGAGATCACTCCGTTCCCCCACAGAGGCCAGCCCCCTCCACGGGCGCCCCGGCCGCCCGCCACGGCGGAGGCGGACGCCCGGCCACGGCGCCTCCATCCACTCTGCTCGGGGAAAACTCCCCGGCGCCGGGGCCGCCGGCCGCGCCCCATCGTCGCGGCTCGTTTTCCGGGTGGCCGCGCCATGCCCCGAGCGAGAAAGGGCCCTGCTCCACGCGGCCCTGGGCGCTGACCAGGGCTGCCCAACGCCGGCCAATTCTCACGAGCGTTCTGCCCAAATCGATCCTGATTTGGGCAGAACGCTCGTGAGAATTGGCCGGAAAACGCCCGGCGAACACACTTCGGGCACCAGAGGGCCGCAGGGCCGCCCCCCCCGGGGCCCTGTCCGGGATCGCGTGTCGGCGCGTTCCGGCACCGCCAGGAGGAGCTCCGGGCGGCGGGCCCCGGGGAGGCCGACGCCTCCCGCTCCTCAGCCTCCGGGGGTCCCCTCCCTGGCGCCGGCCGCTGGGGCCGGGCCAGCCCCGAAAGCCGGGCCCGGGCCCGGGCCTGCTTGCTCAGCCTTCCGTTGCCAGGGGCCTGAGCCTGGGGGCCTCCGCATGGGGAACCCTGAGTCCCGCGCCACGAGTCCCCCCGACCGTCCCGACGACGACGGCACCTTTCGCGGCTTCGTCCCAGCCGTGGAGTGAGAGATCACTCCGTTCCCCCACAGAGGCCAGCCCCCTCCACGGGCGCCCCGGCCGCCCGCCACGGCGGAGGCGGACGCCCGGCCACGGCGCCTCCATCCACTCTGCTCGGGGAAAACTCCCCGGCGCCGGGGCCGCCGGCCGCGCCCCATCGTCGCGGCTCGTTTTCCGGGTGGCCGCGCCATGCCCCGAGCGAGAAAGGGCCCTGCTCCACGCGGCCCTGGGCGCTGACCAGGGCTGCCCAACGCCGGCCAATTCTCACGAGCGTTCTGCCCAAATCGATCCCGATTTGGGCAGAACGCTCGTGAGAATTGGCCGGAAAACGCCCGGCGAACACACTTCGGGCACCACAGGGCCGCAGGGCCGCCCCCCCGGGGCCCTGTCCGGGATCGCGTGTCGTCGCGTTCCGGCACCGCCAGGAGGAGCTCCGGGCGGCGGGCCCCGGGGAGGCCGACGCCTCCCTCCGCTCAGCCTCCGGGGGTCCCCTCCCTGGCGCCGGCCGCTGGGGCCGGCCCAGCCCCGAAAGCCGGGCCCGGGCCCGGGCCTGCTTGCTCAGCCTTCCGTTGCCAGGGGCCTGAGCCTGGGGGCCTCCGCATGGGGAACCCTGTGTCCCGCGCCACGAGTCCCCCCGACCGTCCCGGCGACGACGGCACCTTTCGCGGCTTCGTCCCAGCCGTGGAGTGAGAGATCACTCCGTTCCCCCACAGAGGCCAGCCCCCTCCACGGGCGCCCCGGCCGCCCGCCACGGCGGAGGCGGACGCCCTGCCACGGCGCCTCCATCCACTCTGCTCGGGGAAAACTCCCCGGCGCCGGGGCCGCCGGCCGCGCCCCATCATCGCGGCTCGTTTTCCGGGTGGCCGCGCCATGCCCCGAGCGAGAAAGGGCCCTGCTCCACGCGGCCCTGGGCGCTGACCAGGGCTGCCCAACGCCGGCCAATTCTCACGAGCGTTCTGCCCAAATCGATCCCGATTTGGGCAGAACGCTCGTGAGAATTGGCCGGAAATCGCCCGGCGAACACACTTCGGGCACCAGAGGGCCGCAGGGCCGCCCCCCCGGGGCCCTGTCCGGGATCGCGTGTCGTCGCGTTCCGGCACCGCCAGGAGGAGCTCCGGGCGGCGGGCCCCGGGGAGGCCGACGCCTCCCGCTCCTCAGCCTCCGGGGGTCCCCTCCCTGGCGCCGGCCGCTGGGGCCGGGCCAGCCCCGAAAGCCGGGCCCGGGCCCGGGCCTGCTTGCTCAGCCTTCCGTTGCCAGGGGCCTGAGCCTGGGGGCCTCCGCATGGGGAACCCTGAGTCCCGCGCCACGAGTCCCCCCGACCGTCCCGGCGACGACGGCACCTTTCGCGGCTTCGTCCCAGCCGTGGAGTGAGAGATCACTCCGTTCCCCCACAGAGGCCAGCCCCCTCCACGGGCGCCCCGGCCGCCCGCCACGGCGGAGGCGGACGCCCGGCCACGGCGCCTCCATCCACTCTGCTCGGGTAAAACTACCCGGCGCCGGGGCCGCCGGCCGCGCCCCATCGTCGCGGCTCGTTTTCCGGGTGGCCGCGCCATGCCCCGAGCGAGAAAGGGCCCTGCTCCACGCGGCCCTGGGCGCTGACCAGGGCTGCCCAACGCCGGCCAATTCTCACGAGCGTTCTGCCCAAATCGATCCCGATTTGGGCAGAACGCTCGTGAGAATTGGCCGGAAAACGCCCGGCGAACACACTTCGGGCACCAGAGGGCCGCAGGGCCGCCCCCCCGGGGCCCTGTCCGGGATCGCGTGTCGTCGCGTTCCGGCACCGCCAGGAGGAGCTCCGGGCGGTGGGCCCCGGGGAGGCCGACGCCTCCCGCTCCTCAGCCTCCGGGGGTCCCCTCCCTGGCGCCGGCCGCTGGGGCCGGGCCAGCCCCGAAAGCCGGGCCCGGGCCCGGGCCTGCTTGCTCAGCCTTCCGTTGCCAGGGGCCTGAGCCTGGGGGCCTCCGCATGGGGAACCCTGAGTCCCGCGCCACGAGTCCCCCCGACCGTCCCGGCGACGACGGCACCTTTCGCGGCTTCGTCCCAGCCGTGGAGTGAGAGATCACTCCGTTCCCCCACAGAGGCCAGCCCCCTCCACGGGTGCCCCGGCCGCCCGCCACGGCGGAGGCGGACGCCCGGCCACGGCGCCTCCATCCACTCTGCTCGGGGAAAACTCCCCGGCGCCGGGGGCCGCCGGCCGCGCCCCATCGTCGCGGCTCGTTTTCCGGGTGGCCGCGCCATGCCCCGAGCGAGAAAGGGCCCTGCTCCACGCGGCCCTGGGCGCTGACCAGGGCTGCCCAACGCCGGCCAATTCTCACGAGCGTTCTGCCCAAATCGATCCCGATTTGGGCAGAACGCTCGTGAGAATTGGCCGGAAAACGCCCGGCGAACACACTTCGGGCACCAGAGGGCCGCAGGGCCGCCCCCCCGGGGCCCTGTCCGGGATCGCGTGTCGTCGCGTTCCGGCACCGCCAGGAGGAGCTCCGGGCGGCGGGCCCCGGGGAGGCCGACGCCTCCCTCCGCTCAGCCTCCGGGGGTCCCCTCCCTGGCGCCGGCCGCTGGGGCCGGCCCAGCCCCGAAAGCCGGGCCCGGGCCCGGGCCTGCTTGCTCAGCCTTCCGTTGCCAGGGGCCTGAGCCTGGGGGCCTCCGCATGGGGAACCCTGTGTCCCGCGCCACGAGTCCCCCCGACCGTCCCGGCGACGACGGCACCTTTCGCGGCTTCGTCCCAGCCGTGGAGTGAGAGATCACTCCGTTCCCCCACAGAGGCCAGCCCCCTCCACGGGCGCCCCGGCCGCCCGCCACGGCGGAGGCGGACGCCCGGCCACGGCGCCTCCATCCACTCTGCTCGGGGAAAACTCCCCGGCGCCGGGGCCGCCGGCCGCGCCCCATCGTCGCGTCTCGTTTTCCGGGTGGCCGCGCCATGCCCCGAGCGAGAAAGGGCCCTGCTCCACGCGGCCCTGGGCGCTGACCAGGGCTGCCCAACGCCGGCCAATTCTCACGAGCGTTCTGCCCAAATCGATCCCGATTTGGGCAGAACGCTCGTGAGAATTGGCCGGAAAACGCCCGGCGAACACACTTCGGGCACCACAGGGCCGCAGGGCCGCCCCCCCGGGGCCCTGTCCGGGATCGCGTGTCGTCGCGTTCCGGCACCGCCAGGAGGAGCTCCGGACGGCGGGCCACGGGAAGGCCGACGCCTCCCGCCGCTCAGCCTCCGGGGGTCCCCTCCCTGGCGCCGGCCGCTGGGGCCGGGCCAGCCCCGAAAGCCGGGCCCTGCCCGGGCCTGCTTGCTCAGCCTTCCCTTGCCAGGGGCCTGAGCCTGGGGGCCTCCGCATGGGGAACCCTGAGTCCCGCGCCACGAGTCCCCCCGACCGTCCCGGCGACGACGGCACCTTTCGCGGCTTCGTCCCAGCCGTGGAGTGAGAGATCACTCCGTTCCCCCACAGAGGCCAGCCCCCTCCACGGGCGCCCCGGCCGCCCGCCACGGCGGAGGCGGACGCCCGGCCACGGCGCCTCCATCCACTCTGCTCGGGTAAAACTCCCCGGCGCCGGGGCCGCCGGCCGCGCCCCATCGTCGCGGCTCGTTTTCCGGGTGGCCGCGCCATGCCCCGAGCGAGAAAGGGCCCTGCTCCACGCGGCCCTGGGCGCTGACCAGGGCTGCCCAACGCCGGCCAATTCTCACGAGCGTTCTGCCCAAATCGATCCCGATTTGGGCAGAACGCTCGTGAGAATTGGCCGGAAAACGCCCGGCGAACACACTTCGGGCACCAGAGGGCCGCAGGGCCGCCCCCCCGGGGCCCTGTCCGGGATCGCGTGTCGTCGCGTTCCGGCACCGCCAGGAGGAGCTCCGGGCGGTGGGCCCCGGGGAGGCCGACGCCTCCCGCTCCTCAGCCTCCGGGGGTCCCCTCCCTGGCGCCGGCCGCTGGGGCCGGGCCAGCCCCGAAAGCCGGGCCCGGGCCCGGGCCTGCTTGCTCAGCCTTCCGTTGCCAGGGGCCTGAGCCTGGGGGCCTCCGCATGGGGAACCCTGAGTCCCGCGCCACGAGTCCCCCCGACCGTCCCGGCGACGACGGCACCTTTCGCGGCTTCGTCCCAGCCGTGGAGTGAGAGATCACTCCGTTCCCCCACAGAGGCCAGCCCCCTCCACGGGCGCCCCGGCCGCCCGCCACGGCGGAGGCGGACGCCCGGCCACGGCGCCTCCATCCACTCTGCTCGGGGAAAACTCCCCGGCGCCGGGGCCGCCGGCCGCGCCCCATCGTCGCGGCTCGTTTTCCGGGTGGCCGCGCCATGCCCCGAGCGAGAAAGGGCCCTGCTCCACGCGGCCCTGGGCGCTGACCAGGGCTGCCCAACGCCGGCCAATTCTCACGAGCGTTCTGCCCAAATCGATCCCGATTTGGGCAGAACGCTCGTGAGAATTGGCCGGAAAACGCCCGGCGAACACACTTCGGGCACCAGAGGGCCGCAGGGCCGCCCCCCCCGGGGCCCTGTCCGGGATCGCGTGTCGTCGCGTTCCGGCACCGCCAGGAGGAGCTCCGGGCGGCGGGCCCCGGGGAGGCCGACGCCTCCCGCCGCTCAGCCTCCGGGGGTCCCCTCCCTGGCGCCGGCCGCTGGTGCCGGCCCAGCCCCGAAAGCCGGGCCCGGGCCCGGGCCTGCTTGCTCAGCCTTCCGTTGCCAGGGGCCTGAGCCTGGGGGCCTCCCCATGGGGAACCCTGTGTCCCGCGCCACGAGTCCCCCCGACCGTCCCGGCGACGACGGCACCTTTCGCGGCTTCGTCCCAGCCGTGGAGTGAGAGATCACTCCGTTCCCCCAGAGAGGCCAGCCCCCTCCACGGGCGCCCCGGCCGCCCGCCACGGCGGAGGCGGACGCCCGGCCACGGCGCCTCCATCCACTCTGCTCGGGGAAAACTCCCCGGCGCCGGGGCCGCCGGCCGCGCCCCATCGTCGCGGCTCGTTTTCCGGGTGGCCACGCCATGCCCCGAGCGAGAAAGGGCCCTGCTCCACGCGGCCCTGGGCGCTGACCTGGGCTGCCCAACGCCGGCCAATTCTCACGAGCGTTCTGCCCAAATCGATCCCGATTTGGGCAGAACGCTCGTGAGAATTGGCCGGAAAACGCCCGGCGAACACACTTCGGGCACCAGAGGGCCGCAGGGCCGCCCCCCCGGGGCCCTGTCCGGGATCGCGTGTCGTCGCGTTCCGGCACCGCCAGGAGGAGCTCCGGGCGGCGGGACCCGGGGAGGCCGACGCCTCCCGCTCCTCAGCCTCCGGGGGTCCCCTCCCTGGCGCCGGCCGCTGGGGCCGGGCCAGCCCCGAACGCCGGGCCCTGGCCCGGGCCTGCTTGCTCAGCCTTCCGTTGCCAGGGGCCTGAGCCTTGGGGCCTCCGCATGGGGAACCCTGAGTCCCGCGCCACGAGTCCCCCCGACCGTCCCGGCGACGACGGCACCTTTCGCGGCTTCGTCCCAGCCGTGGAGTGAGAGATCACTCCGTTCCCCCACAGAGGCCAGCCCCCTCCACGGGCGCCCCGGCCGCCCGCCAGGGCGGAGGTGGACGCCCTGCCACGGCGCCTCCATCCACTCTGCTCGGGGAAAACTCCCCGGCACCGGGGCCGCCGGCCGCGCCCCATCGTCGCGGCTCGTTTTCCGGGTGGCCGCGCCATGCCCCGAGCGAGAAAGGGCCCTGCTCCACGCGGCCCTGGGCGCTGACCAGGGCTGCCCAACGCCGGCCAATTCTCACGAGCGTTCTGCCCAAATCGATCCCGATTTGGGCAGAACGCTCGTGAGAATTGGCCGGAAAACGCCCGGCGAACACACTTCGGGCACCAGAGGGCCGCAGGGCCGCCCCCCCGGGGCCCTGTCCGGGATCGCATGTCGTCGCGTTCTGGCACCGCCAGGAGGAGCTCCGGGCGGCGGGCCCCGGGGAGGCCGACGCCTCCCGCCCCTCAGCCTCCGGGGGTCCCCTCCCTGGCGCCGGCCGCTGGGGCCGGGCCAGCCCCGAAAGCCGGGCCCGGGCCCGGGCCTGCTTGCTCAGCCTTCCGTTGCCAGGGGCCTGAGCCTGGGGGCCTCCGCATGGGGAACCCTGAGTCCCGCGCCACGAGTCCCCCCGACCGTCCCGGCGACGACGGCACCTTTCGCGGCTTCGTCCCAGCCGTGGAGTGAGAGATCACTCCGTTCCCCCACAGAGGCCAGCCCCCTCCACGGGCTCCCCGGCCGCCCGCCACGGCGGAGGCGGACGCCCGGCCAAGGCGCCTCCATCCACTGTGCTCGGGGAAAACTCCCCGGCGCCGGGGCCGCCGGCCGCGCCCCATCGTCGCGGCTCGTTTTCCGGGTGGCCGCGCCATGCCCCGAGCGAGAAAGGGCCCTGCTCCACGCGGCCCTGGGCGCTGACAAGGGCTGCCCAACGCCGGGCAATTCTCACGAGCGTTCTGCCCAAATCGATCCCGATTTGGGCAGAACGCTCGTGAGAATTGGCCGGAAAACGCCCGGCGAACACACTTCGGGCACCAGAGGGCCGCAGGGCCGCCCCCCCCGGGGCCCTGTCCGGGATCGCGTGTCGTCGCGTTCCGGCACCGCCAGGAGGAGCACCGGGCGGCGGGCCCCGGGGAGGCCGACGCCTCCCGCTCCTCAGCCTCCGGGGGTCCCCTCCCTGGCGCCGGCCGCTGGGGCCGGGCCAGCCCCGATAGCCGGGCCCGGGCCCGGGCCTGCTTGCTCAGCCTTCCGTTGCCAGGGGCCTGAGCCTGGGGGCCTCCGCATGGGGAACCCTGAGTCCCGCGCCACGAGTCCCCCCGACCGTCCCGGCGACGACGGCACCTTTCGCGGCTTCGTCCCAGCCGTGGAGTTAGAGATCATTCCGTTCACCCACAGAGGCCAGCCCCCTCCACGGGCGCCCCGGCCGCCCGCCACGGCGGAGGCCGACGCCCGGCCACGGCGCCTCCATCCACTCTGCTCGGGGAAAACTCCCCGGCGCCGGGGCCGCCGGCCGCGCCCCATCGTCGCGGCTCGTTTTCCGGGTGGCCGCGCCATGCCCCGAGCGAGAAAGGGCCCTGCTCCACGCGGCCCTGGGCGCTGACCAGGGCTGCCCAACGCCGGCCAATTCTCACGAGCGTTCTGCCCAAATCGATCCCGATTTGGGCAGAACGCTCGTGAGAATTGGCCGGAAAACGCCCGGCGAACACACTTCGGGCACCAGAGGGCCGCAGGGCCGCCCCCCCGGGGCCCTGTCCGGGATCGCATGTCGTCGCGTTCCGGCACCGCCAGGAGGAGCTCCGGGCGGCGGGCCCCGGGGAGGCCGACGCCTCCCGCCCCTCAGCCTCCGGGGGTCCCCTCCCTGGCGCCGGCCGCTGGGGCCGGGCCAGCCCCGAATGCCGGGCCCGGGCCCGGGCCTGCTTGCTCAGCCTTCCGTTGCCAGGGGCCTGAGCCTGGGGGCCTCCGCATGGGGAACCCTGAGTCCCGCGCCACGAGTCCCCCCGACCGTCCCGGCGACGACGGCACCTTTCGCGGCTTCGTCCCAGCCGTGGAGTGAGAGATCACTCTGTTCCCCCACAGAGGCCAGCCCCCTCCACGGGCGCCCCGGCCGCCCGCAACGGCGGAGGCGGACGCCCGGCCAAGGCGCCTCCATCCACTCTGCTCGGGGAAAACTCCCCGGCGCCGGGGCCGCCGGCCGCGCCCCATCGTCGCGGCTCGTTTTCCGGGTGGCCGCGCCATGCCCCGAGCGAGAAAGGGCCCTGCTCCACGCGGCCCTGGGCGCTGACAAGGGCTGCCCAACGCCGGGCAATTCTCACGAGCGTTCTGCCCAAATCGATCCCGATTTGGGCAGAACGCTCGTGAGAATTGGCCGGAAAACGCCCGGCGAACACACTTCGGGCACCAGAGGGCCGCAGGGCCGCCCCCCCGGGGCCCTGTCCGGGATCGCGTGTCGTCGCGTTCCGGCACCGCCAGGAAGAGCACCGGGCGGCGGGCCCCGGGGAGGCCGACGCCTCCCGCTCCTCAGCCTCCAGGGGTCCCCTCCCTGGCGCCGGCCGCTGGGGCCGGGCCAGCCCCGATAGCCGGGCCCGGGCCCGGGCCTGCTTGCTCAGCCTTCCGTTGCCAGGGGCCTGAGCCTGGGGGCCTCCGCATGGGGAACCCTGAGTCCCGCGCCACGAGTCCCCCCGACCGTCCCGGCGACGACGGCACCTTTCGCGGCTTCGTCCCAGCCGTGGAGTTAGAGATCATTCCGTTCACCCACAGAGGCCAGCCCCCTCCACGGGCGCCCCGGCCGCCCGCCACGGCGGAGGCCGACGCCCGGCCACGGCGCCTCAATCCACTCTGCTCGGGGAAAACTCCCCGGCGCCGGGGCCGCCGGCCGCGCCCCATCGTCGCGGCTCGTTTTCCGGGTGGCCGCGCCATGCCCCGAGCGAGAAAGGGCCCTGCTCCACGCGGCCCTGGGCGCTGACCAGGGCTGCCCAACGCCGGCCAATTCTCACGAGCGTTCTGCCCAAATCGATCCCGATTTGGGCAGAACGCTCGTGAGAATTGGCCGGAAAACGCCCGGCGAACACACTTCGGGCACCAGAGGGCCGCAGGGCCGCCCCCCCGGGGCCCTGTCCGGGATCGCGTGTCGTCGCGTTCCGGCACCGCCAGGAGGAGCTCCGGGCGGCGGGCCCCGGGGAGGCCGACGCCTCCCGCCCCTCAGCCTCCGGGGGTCCCCTCCCTGGCGCCGGCCGCTGGGGCCGGGCCAGCCCCGAAAGCCGGGCCCGGGCCCGGGCCTGCTTGCTCAGCCTTCCGTTGCCAGGGGCCTGAGCCTGGGGGCCTCCGCATGGGGAACCCTGAGTCCCGCGCCACGAGTCCCCCCGACCGTCCCGGCGACGACGGCACCTTTCGCGGCTTCGTCCCAGCCGTGGAGTGAGAGATCACTCTGTTCCCCCACAGAGGCCAGCCCCCTCCACGGGCGCCCCGGCCGCCCGCCACGGCGGAGGCGGACGCCCGGCCAAGGCGCCTCCATCCACTCTGCTCGGGGAAAACTCCCCGGCGCCGGGGCCGCCGGCCGCGCCCCATCGTCGCGGCTCGTTTTCCGGGTGGCCGCGCCATGCCCCGAGCGAGAAAGGGCCCTGCTCCACGCGGCCCTGGGCGCTGACCAGGGCTGCCCAACGCCGGCCAATTCTCACGAGCGTTCTGCCCAAATCGATCCCGATTTGGGCAGAACGCTCGTGAGAATTGGCCGGAAAACGCCCGGCGAACACACTTCGGGCACCAGAGGGCCGCAGGGCCGCCCCCCCGGGGCCCTGTCCGGGATCGCGTGTCGTCGCGTTCCGGCACCGCCAGGAGGAGCTCCGGGCGGCGGGCCCCGGGGAGGCCGACGCCTCCCGCTCCTCAGCCTCCGGGGGTCCCCTCCCTGGCGCCGGCCGCTGGGGCCGGGCCAGCCCCGAAAGCCGGGCCCGGGCCCGGGCCTGCTTGCTCAGCCTTCCGTTGCCAGGGGCCTGAGCCTGGGGGCCTCCGCATGGGGAACCCTGAGTCCCGCGCCACGAGTCCCCCCGACCGTCCCGGCGACGACGGCACCTTTCGCGGCTTCGTCCCAGCCGTGGAGTGAGAGATCACTCCGTTCCCCCACAGAGGCCAGCCCCCTCCACGGGCGCCCCGGCCGCCCGCCACGGCGGAGGCGGACGCCCGGCCACGGCGCCTCCATCCACTCTGCTCGGGGAAAACTCCCCGGCGCCGGGGCCGCCGGCCGCGCCCCATCGTCGCGGCTCGTTTTCCGGGTGGCCGCGCCATGCCCCGAGCGAGAAAGGGCCCTGCTCCACGCGGCCCTGGGCGCTGACCAGGGCTGCCCAACGCCGGCCAATTCTCACGAGCGTTCTGCCCAAATCGATCCCGATTTGGGCAGAACGCTCGTGAGAATTGGCCGGAAATCGCCCGGCGAACACACTTTGGGCACCAGAGGGCCGAAGGGCCGCCCCCCCCGGGGCCCTGTCCGGGATCGCGTGTCGTCGCGTTCCGGCACCGCCAGGAGGAGCTCCGGGCGGCGGGCCCCGGGGAGGCCGACGCCTCCCGCTCCTCAGCCTCCGGGGGTCCCCTCCCTGGCGCCGGCCGCTGGGGCCGGGCCAGCCCCGAAAGCCGGGCCCGGGCCCGGGCCTGCTTGCTCAGCCTTCCGTTGCCAGGGGCCTGAGCCTGGGGGCCTCCGCATGGGGAACCCTGAGTCCCGCGCCACGAGTCCCCCCGACCGTCCCGGCGACGACGGCACCTTTCGCGGCTTCGTCCCAGCCGTGGAGTGAGAGATCACTCCGTTCCCCCACAGAGGCCAGCCCCCTCCACGGGCGCCCCGGCCGCCCGCCACGGCGGAGGCGGACGCCCGGCCAAGGCGCCTCCATCCACTGTGCTCGGGGAAAACTCCCCGGCGCCGGGGCCGCCGGCCGCGCCCCATCGTCGCGGCTCGTTTTCCGGGTGGCCGCGCCATGCCCCGAGCGAGAAAGGGCCCTGCTCCACGCGGCCCTGGGCGCTGACAAGGGCTGCCCAACGCCGGGCAATTCTCACGAGCGTTCTGCCCAAATCGATCCCGATTTGGGCAGAACGCTCGTGAGAATTGGCCGGAAAACGCCCGGCGAACACACTTCGGGCACCAGAGGGCCGCAGGGCCGCCCCCCCGGGGCCCTCTCCGGGATCGCGTGTCGTCGCGTTCCGGCACCGCCAGGAGGAGCACCGGGCGGCGGGCCCCGGGGAGGCCGACGCCTCCCGCTCCTCAGCCTCCGGGGGTCCCCTCCCTGGCGCCGGCCGCTGGGGCCGGGCCAGCCCCGATAGCCGGGCCCGGGCCCGGGCCTGCTTGCTCAACCTTCCGTTGCCAGGGGCCTGAGCCTGGGGGCCTCCGCATGGGGAACCCTGAGTCCCGCGCCACGAGTCCCCCCGACCGTCCCGGCGACGACGGCACCTTTCGCGGCTTCGTCCCAGCCGTGGAGTTAGAGATCATTCCGTTCACCCACAGAGGCCAGCCCCCTCCACGGGCGCCCCGGCCGCCCGCCACGGCGGAGGCCGACGCCCGGCCACGGCGCCTCCATCCACTCTGCTCGGGGAAAACTCCCCGGCGCCGGGGCCGCCGGCCGCGCCCCATCGTCGCGGCTCGTTTTCCGGGTGGCCGCGCCATGCCCCGAGCGAGAAAGGGCCCTGCTCCACGCGGCCCTGGGCGCTGACCAGGGCTGCCCAACGCCGGCCAATTCTCACGAGCGTTCTGCCCAAATCGATCCCGATTTGGGCAGAACGCTCGTGAGAATTGGCCGGAAAACGCCCAGCGAACACACTTCGGGCACCAGAGGGCCGCAGGGCCGCCCCCCCGGGGCCCTGTCCGGGATCGCATGTCGTCGCGTTCCGGCACCGCCAGGAGGAGCTCCGGGCGGCGGGCCCCGGGGAGGCCGACGCCTCCCGCCCCTCAGCCTCCGGGGGTCCCCTCCCTGGCGCCGGCCGCTGGGGCCGGGCCAGCCCCGAAAGCCGGGCCCGGGCCCGGGCCTGCTTGCTCAGCCTTCCGTTGCCAGGGGCCTGAGCCTGGGGGCCTCCGCATGGGGAACCCTGAGTCCCGCGCCACGAGTCCCCCCGACCGTCCCGGCGACGACGGCACCTTTCGCGGCTTCGTCCCAGCCGTGGAGTGAGAGATCACTCTGTTCCCCCACAGAGGCCAGCCCCCTCCACGGGCGCCCCGGCCGCCCGCCACGGCGGAGGCGGACGCCCGGCCACGGCGCCTCCATCCACTCTGCTCGGGGAAAACTCCCCGGCGCCGGGGCCGCCGGCCGCGCCCCATCGTCGCGGCTCGTTTTCCGGGTGGCCGCGCCATGCCCCGAGCGAGAAAGGGCCCTGCTCCACGCGGCCCTGGGCGCTGACCAGGGCTGCCCAACGCCGGCCAATTCTCACGAGCGTTCTGCCCAAATCGATCCCGATTTGGGCAGAACACTCGTGAGAATTGGCCGGAAAACGCCCGGCGAACACACTTCGGGCACCAGAGGGCCGCAGGGCCGCCCCCCCGGGGCCCTGTCCGGGATCGCGTGTCGTCGCGTTCCGGCACCGCCAGGAGGAGCTCCGGGCGGCGGGCCCCGGGGAGGCCGACGCCTCCCGCCCCTCAGCCTCCGGGGGTCCCCTCCCTGGCGCCGGCCGCTGGGGCCGGGCCAGCCCCGAAAGCCGGGCCCGGGCCCGGGCCTGCTTGCTCAGCCTTCCGTTGCCAGGGGCCTGAGCCTGGGGGCCTCCGCATGGGGAACCCTGAGTCCCGCGCCACGAGTCCCCCCGACCGTCCCGGCGACGACGGCACCTTTCGCGGCTTCGTCCCAGCCGTGGAGTGAGAGATCACTCTGTTCCCCCACAGAGGCCAGCCCCCTCCACGGGCGCCCCGGCCGCCCGCCACGGCGGAGGCGGACGCCCGGCCAAGGCGCCTCCATCCACTCTGCTCGGGGAAAACTCCCCGGCGCCGGGGCCGCCGGCCGCGCCCCATCGTCGCGGCTCGTTTTCCGGGTGGCCGCGCCATGCCCCGAGCGAGAAAGGGCCCTGCTCCACGCGGCCCTGGGCGCTGACCAGGGCTGCCCAACGCCGGCCAATTCTCACGAGCGTTCTGCCCAAATCGATCCCGATTTGGGCAGAACGCTCGTGAGAATTGGCCGGAAAACGCCCGGCGAACACACTTCGGGCACCAGAGGGCCGCAGGGCCGCCCCCCCGGGGCCCTGTCCGGGATCGCGTGTCGTCGCGTTCCGGCACCGCCAGGAGGAGCTCCGGGCGGCGGGCCCCGGGGAGGCCGACGCCTCCCGCTCCTCAGCCTCCGGGGGTCCCCTCCCTGGCGCCGGCCGCTGGGGCCGGGACAGCCCCGAAAGCCGGGCCCGGGCCCGGGCCTGCTTGCTCAGCCTTCCGTTGCCAGGGGCCTGAGCCTGGGGGCCTCCGCATGGGGAACCCTGAGTCCCGCGCCACGAGTCCCCCCGACCGTCCCGGCGACGACGGCACCTTTCGCGGCTTCGTCCCAGCCGTGGAGTGAGAGATCACTCCGTTCCCCCACAGAGGCCAGCCCCCTCCACGGGCGCCCCGGCCGCCCGCCACGGCGGAGGCGGACGCCCGGCCACGGCGCCTCCATCCACTCTGCTCGGGGAAAACTCCCCGGCGCCGGGGCCGCCGGCCGCGCCCCATCGTCGCGGCTCGTTTTCCGGGTGGCCGCGCCATGCCCGGAGCGAGAAAGGGCCCTGCTCCACGCGGCCCTGGGCGCTGACCAGGGCTGCCCAACGCCGGCCAATTCTCACGAGCGTTCTGCCCAAATCGATCCCGATTTGGGCAGAACGCTCGTGAGAATTGGCCGGAAATCGCCCGGCGAACACACTTCGGGCACCAGAGGGCCGCAGGGCCGCCCCCCCGGGGCCCTGTCCGGGATCGCGTGTCGTCGCGTTCCGGCACCGCCAGGAGGAGCTCCGGGCGGCGGGCCCCGGGGAGGCCGACGCCTCCCGCTCCTCAGCCTCCGGGGGTCCCCTCCCTGGCGCCGGCCGCTGGGGCCGGGCCAGCCCCGAAAGCCGGGCCCGGGCCCGGGCCTGCTTGCTCAGCCTTCCGTTGCCAGGGGCCTGAGCCTGGGGGCCTCCGCATGGGGAACCCTGAGTCCCGCGCCACGAGTCCCCCCGACCGTCCCGGCGACGACGGCACCTTTCGCGGCTTCGTCCCAGCCGTGGAGTGAGAGATCACTCCGTTCCCCCACAGAGGCCAGCCCCCTCCACGGGCGCCCCGGCCGCCCGCCACGGCGGAGGCGGACGCCCGGCCAAGGCGCCTCCATCCACTGTGCTCGGGGAAAACTCCCCGGCGCCGGGGCCGCCGGCCGCGCCCCATCGTCGCGGCTCGTTTTCCGGGTGGCCGCGCCATGCCCCGAGCGAGAAAGGGCCCTGCTCCACGCGGCCCTGGGCGCTGACAAGGGCTGCCCAACGCCGGGCAATTCTCACGAGCGTTCTGCCCAAATCGATCCCGATTTGGGCAGAACGCTCGTGAGAATTGGCCGGAAAACGCCCGGCGAACACACTTCGGGCACCAGAGGGCCGCAGGGCCGCCCCCCCGGGGACCTGTCCGGGATCGCGTGTCGTCGCGTTCCGGCACCGCCAGGAGGAGCTCCGGGCAGCGGGCCCCGGGGAGGCCGACGCCTCCCGCCCCTCAGCCTCCGGGGGTCCCCTCCCTGGCGCCGGCCGCTGGGGCCGGGCCAGCCCCGAAAGCCGGGCCCGGGTCCGGCCCTGCTTGCTCAGCCTTCCGTTGCCAGGGGCCTGAGCCTGGGGGCCTCCGCATGGGGAACCCTGAGTCCCGTGCCACGAGTCCCCCCGACCGTCCGGGCGACGACGGCACCTTTCGCGGCTTCGTCCCAGCCGTGGAGTGAGAGATCACTCCGTTCCCCCACAGAGGCCAGCCCCCTCCACGGGCGCCCCGGCCGCCCGCCACGGCGGAGGCGGACGCCCGGCCACGGCGCCTCCATCCACTCTGCTCGGGGAAAACTCCCCGGCGCCGGGGCCGCCGGCCGCGCCCCATCGTTGCGGCTCGTTTTCCGGGTGGCCGCGCCATGCCCCGAGCGAGAAAGGGCCCTGCTCCACGCGGCCCTGGGCGCTGACCAGGGCTGCCCAACGCCGGCCAATTCTCACGAGCGTTCTGCCCAAATCGATCCCGATTTGGGCAGAACGCTCGTGAGAATTGGCCGGAAAACGCCCGGCGAACACACTTCGGGCACCAGAGGGCCGCAGGGCCGCCCCCCCGGGGCCCTGTCCGGGATCGCGTGTCGGCGCGTTCCGGCACCGCCAGGAGGAGCTCCGGGAGGCGGGCCCCGGGGAGGCCGACGCCTCCCGCTCCTCAGCCTCCGGGGGTCCCCTCCCTGGCGCCGGCCGCTGGGGCCGGGCCAGCCCCGAAAGCCGGGCCCGGGCCCGGGCCTGCTTGCTCAGCCTTCCGTTGCCAGGGGCCTGAGCCTGGGGGCCTCCGCATGGGGAACCCTGAGTCCCGCGCCACGAGTCCCCCCGACCGTCCCGGCGACGACGGCACCTTTCGCGGCTTCGTCCCAGCCGTGGAGTGAGAGATCACTCCGTTCCCCCACAGAGGCCAGCCCCCTCCACGGGCGCCCCGGCCGCCCGCCACGGCGGAGGCGGACGCCCGGCCACGGCGCCTCCATCCACTCTGCTCGGGGAAAACTCCCCGGCGCCGGGGCCGCCGGCCGCGCCCCATCGTCGCGGCTCGTTTTCCGGGTGGCCGCGCCATGCCCCGAGCGAGAAAGGGCCCTGCTCCACGCGGCCCTGGGCGCTGACCAGGGCTGCCCAACGCCGGCCAATTCTCACGAGCGTTCTGCCCAAATCGATCCCGATTTGGGCAGAACGCTCGTGAGAATTGGCCGGAAAACGCCCGGCGAACACACTTCGGGCACCAGAGGGCCGCAGGGCCGCCCCACCGGGGCCCTGTCCGGGATCGCGTGTCGTCGCGTTTCGGCACCGCCAGGAGGAGCTCCGGGCGGCGGGCCCCGGGGAGGCCGACGCCTCCCGCTCCTCAGCCTCCGGGGGTCCCCTCCCTGGCGCCGGCCGCTGGGGCCGGGCCAGCCCCGAAAGCCGGGCCCGGGCCCGGGCCTGCTTGCTCAGCCTTCCGTTGCCAGGGGCCTGAGCCTGGGGGCCTCCGCATGGGGAACCCTGAGTCCCGCGCCACGAGTCCCCCCGACTGTCCCGGCGACGACGGCACCTTTCGCGGCTTCGTCCCAGCCGTGGAGTGAGAGATCACTCCGTTCCCCCACAGAGGCCAGCCCCCTCCACGGGCGCCCCGGCCGCCCGCCACGGCGGAGGCGGACGCCCGGCCACGGCGCCTCCATCCACTCTGCTCGGGGAAAACTCCCCGGCGCCGGGGCCGCCGGCCGCGCCCCATCGTCGCGGCTCGTTTTCCGGGTGGCCGCGCCATGCCCCGAGCGAGAAAGGGCCCTGCTCCACGCGGCCCTGGGCGCTGACCAGGGCTGCCCAACGCCGGCCAATTCTCACGAGCGTTCTGCCCAAATCGATCCCGATTTGGGCAGAACGCTCGTGAGAATTGGCCGGAAAACGCCCGGCGAACACACTTCGGGCACCAGAGGGCCGCAGGGCCGCCCCCCCGGGGCCCTGTCCGGGATCGCGTGTCGTCGCGTTCCGGCACCGCCAGGAGGAGCTCCGGGCGGCGGGCCCCGGGGAGGCCGACGCCTCCCGCTCCTCAGCCTCCGGGGGTCCCCTCCCTGGCGCCGGCCGCTGGGGCCGGGCCAGCCCCGAAAGCCGGGCCCGGGCCCGGGCCTGCTTGCTCAGCCTTCCGTTGCCAGGGGCCTGAGCCTGGGGGCCTCCGCATGGGGAACCCTGAGTCCCACGCCACGAGTCCCCCCGACCGTCCCGGCGACGACGGCACCTTTCGCGGCTTCGTCCCAGCCGTGGAGTGAGAGATCACTCCGTTCCCCCACAGAGGCCAGCCCCCTCCACGGGCGCCCCGGCCGCCCGCCACGGCGGAGGCGGACGCCCGGCCACGGCGCCTCCATCCACTCTGCTCGGGGAAAACTCCCCGGCGCCGGGGCCGCCGGCCGCGCCCCATCATCGCGGCTCGTTTTCCGGGTGGCCGCGCCATGCCCCGAGCGAGAAAGGGCCCTGCTCCACGCGGCCCTGGGCGCTGACCAGGGCTGCCCAACGCCGGCCAATTCTCACGAGCGTTCTGCCCAAATCGATCCCGATTTGGGCAGAACGCTCGTGAGAATTGGCCGGAAAACGCCCGGCGAACACACTTCGGGCACCAGAGGGCCGCAGGGCCGCCCCCCCGGGGCCCTGTCCGGGATCGCATGTCGTCGCGTTCCGGCACCGCCAGGAGGAGCTCCGGGCGGCGGGCCACGGGGAGGCCGACGCCTCCCGCCCCTCAGCCTCCGGGGGTCCCCTCCCTGGCGCCGGCCGCTGGGGCCGGGCCAGCCCCGAAAGCCGGGCCCGGGCCCGGGCCTGCTTGCTCAGCCTTCCGTTGCCAGGGGCCTGAGCCTGGGGGCCTCCGCATGGGGAACCCTGAGTCCCGCGCCACGAGTCCCCCCGACCGTCCCGGCGACGACGGCACCTTTCGCGGCTTCGTCCCAGCCGTGGAGTGAGAGATCACTCCGTTCCCCCACAGAGGCCAGCCCCCTCCACGGGCGCCCCGGCCGCCCGCCACGGCGGAGGCGGACGCCCGGCCACGGCGCCTCCATCCACTCTGCTCGGGGAAAACTCCCCGGCGCCGGGGCCGCCGGCCGCGCCCCATCGTCGCGGCTCGTTTTCCGGGTGGCCGCGCCATGCCCCGAGCGAGAAAGGGCCCTGCTCCACGCGGCCCTGGGCGCTGACCAGGGCTGCCCAACGCCGGCCAATTCTCACGAGCGTTCTGCCCAAATCGATCCCGATTTGGGCAGAACGCTCGTGAGAATTGGCCGGAAAACGCCCGGCGAACACACTTCGGGCACCAGAGGGCCGCAGGGCCGCCCCCCCGGGGCCCTGTCCGGGATCGCGTGTCGTCGCGTTCCGGCACCGCCAGGAGGAGCTCCGGGCGGCGGGCCCCGGGGAGGCAGACGCCTCCCGCCGCTCAGCCTCCGGGGGTCCCCTGCCTGGCGCCGGCCGCTGGGGCCGGGCCAGCCCCGAAAGCCGGGCCCGGGCCCGGGCCTGCTTGCTCAGCCTTCCGTTGCCAGGGGCCTGAGCCTGGGGGCCTCCGCATGGGGAACCCTGAGTCCCGCGCCACGAGTCCCCCCGACCGTCCCGGCGACGACGGCACCTTTCGCGGCTTCGTCCCAGCCGTGGAGTGAGAGATCACTCCGTTCCCCCACAGAGGCCAGCCCCCTCCACGGGCGCCCCGGCCGCCCGCCACGGCGGAGGCGGACGCCCGGCCACGGCGCCTCCATCCACTCTGCTCGGGGAAAACTCCCCGGCGCCGGGGCCGCCGGCCGCGCCCCATCGTCGCGGCTCGTTTTCCGGGTGGCCGCGCCATGCCCCGAGCGAGAAAGGGCCCTGCTCCACGCGGCCCTGGGCGCTGACCAGGGCTGCCCAACGCCGGCCAATTCTCACGAGCGTTCTGCCCAAATCGATCCCGATTTGGGCAGAACGCTCGTGAGAATTGGCCGGAAAACGCCCGGCGAACACACTTCGGGCACCAGAGGGCCGCAGGGCCGCCCCCCCGGGGCCCTGTCCGGGATCGCGTGTCCTCGCGTTCCGGCACCGCCAGGAGGAGCTACGGGCGGCGGGCCCCGGGGAGGCCGACGCCTCCCGCCCCTCAGCCTCCGGGGGTCCCCTCCCTGGCGCCGGCCGCTGGGGCCGGGCCAGCCCCGAAAGCCGGGCCCGGGCCCGGGCCTGCTTGCTCAGCCTTCCGTTGCCAGGGGCCTGAGCCTGGGGGCCTCCGCATGGGGAACCCTTAGTCCCGCGCCACGAGTCCCCCCGACCGTCCCGGCGACGACGGCACCTTTCGCGGCTTCGTCCCAGCCGTGGAGTGAGAGATCACTCCGTTCCCCCACAGAGGCCAGCCCCCTCCACGGGCGCCCCGGCCGCCCGCCACGGCGGAGGCGGACGCCCGGCCACGGCGCCTCCATCCACTCTGCTCGGGGAAAACTCCCCGGCGCCGGGGCCGCCGGCCGCGCCCCATCGTCGCGGCTCGTTTTCCGGGTGGCCGCGCCATGCCCCGAGCGAGAAAGGGCCCTGCTCCACGCGGCCCTGGGCGCTGACCAGGGCTGCCCAACGCCGGCCAATTCTCACGAGCGTTCTGCCCAAATCGATCCCGATTTGGGCAGAACGCTCGTGAGAATTGGCCGGAAAACGCCCGGCGAACACACTTCGGGCACCAGAGGGCCGCAGGGCCGCCCCCCCGGGGCCCTGTCCGGGATCGCGTGTCGTCGCGTTCCGGCACCGCCAGGAGGAGCTCCGGGCGGCGGGCCCCGGGGAGGCCGACGCCTCCCGCCCCTCAGCCTCCGGGGGTCCCCTCCCTGGCGCCGGCCGCTGGGGCCGGGCCAGCCCCGAAAGCCGGGCCCGGGCCCGGGCCTGCTTGCTCAGCCTTCCGTTGCCAGGGGCCTGAGCCTGGGGGCCTCCGCATGGGGAACCCTGAGTCCCGCGCCACGAGTCCCCCCGACCGTCCCGGCGACGACGGCACCTTTCGCGGCTTCGTCCCAGCCGTGGAGTGAGAGATCACTCCGTTCCCCCACAGAGGCCAGCCCCCTCCACGGGCGCCCCGGCCGCCCGCCACGGCGGAGGCGGACGCCCGGCCACGGCGCCTCCATCCACTCTGCTCGGGGAAAACTCCCCGGCGCCGGGGCCGCCGGCCGCGCCCCATCGTCGCGGCTCGTTTTCCGGGTGGCCGCGCCATGCCCCGAGCGAGAAAGGGCCCTGCTCCACGCGGCCCTGGGCGCTGACCAGGGCTGCCCAACGCCGGCCAATTCTCACGAGCGTTCTGCCCAAATCGATCCCGATTTGGGCAGAACGCTCGTGAGAATTGGCCGGAAAACGCCCGGCGAACACACTTCGGGCACCAGAGGGCCGCAGGGCCGCCCCCCCGGGGCCCTGTCCGGGATCGCGTGTTGTCGCGTTCCGGCACCGCCAGGAGGAGCTCCGGGCGGCGGGCCCCGGGGAGGCCGACGCCTCCCGCCGCTCAGCCTCCGGGGGTCCCCTCCTGGCGCCGGCCGCTGGGGCCGGGCCAGCCCCGAAAGCCGGGCCCAGGCCCGGGCCTGCTTGCTCAGCCTTCCGTTGCCAGGGGCCTGAGCCTGGGGGCCTCCGCATGGGGAACCCTGAGTCCCGCGCCACGAGTCCCCCCGACCGTCCCGGCGACGACGGCACCTTTCGCGGCTTCGTCCCAGCCGTGGAGTGAGAGATCACTCCGTTCCCCCACAGAGGCCAGCCCCCTCCACGGGCGCCCCGGCCGCCCGCCACGGCGGAGGCGGACGCCCGGCCACGGCGCCTCCATCCACTCTGCTCGGGGAAAACTCCCCGGCGCCGGGGCCGCCGGCCGCGCCCCATCGTCTCGGCTCGTTTTCCGGGTGGCCGCGCCATGCCCCGAGCGAGAAAGGGCCCTGCTCCACGCGGCCCTGGGCGCTGACCAGGGCTGCCTAACGCCGGCCAATTCTCACGAGCGTTCTGCCCAAATCGATCCCGATTTGGGCAGAACGCTCGTGAGAATTGGCCGGAAAACGCCCGGCGAACACACTTCGGGCACCAGAGGGCCGCAGGGCCGCCCCCCCCGGGGCCCTGTCCGGGATCGCGTGTCGTCGCATTCCGTCACCGCCAGGAGGAGCTCCGGGCGGCGGGATCCGGGGAGGCCGACGCCTCCCGCCGCTCAGCCTCCGGGGGTCCCCTCCCTGGCGCCGGCCGCTGGGGCCGGGTCAGCCCCGAAAGCCGGGCCCGGGCCCGGGCCTGCTTGCTCAGCCTTCCGTTGCCAGGGGCCTGAGCCTGGGGGCCTCCGCATGGGGAACCCTGAGTCCCGTGCCACGAGTCCCCCCGACCGTCCCGGCGACGACGGCACCTTTCGCGGCTTCGTCCCAGCCGTGGAGTGAGAGATCACTCCGTTCCCCCACAGAGGCCAGCCCCCTCCACGGGCGCCCCGGCCGCCCGCCACGGCGGAGGCGGACGCCCAGCCACGGCGCCTCCATCCACTCTGCTCGGGGGAAAACTCCCCGGCGCCGGGGCCGCCGGCCGCGCCCCATCGTCGCGGCTCGTTTTCCGGGTGGCCGCGCCATGCCCCGAGCGAGAAAGGGCCCTGCTCCACGCGGCCCTGGGCGCTGACCAGGGCTGCCCAACGCCGGCCAATTCTCACGAGCGTTCTGCCCAAATCGATCCCGATTTGGGCAGAACGCTCGTGAGAATTGGCCGGAAAACGCCCGGCGAACACACTTCGGGCACCAGAGGGCCGCAGGGCCGCCCCCCCGGGGCCCTGTCCGGGATCGCGTGTCGTCGCGTTCCGGCACCGCCAGGAGGAGCTCCGGGCGGCGGGCCCCGGGGAGGCCGACGCCTCCCGCTCCTCAGCCTCCGGGGGTCCCCTCCCTGGCGCCGGCCGCTGGGGCCGGGCCAGCCCCGAAAGCCGGGCCCGGGCCCGGGCCTGCTTGCTCAGCCTTCCGTTGCCAGGGGCCTGAGCCTGGGGGCCTCCGCATGGGGAACCCTGAGTCCCGCGCCACGAGTCCCCCCGACCGTCCCGACGACGACGGCACCTTTCGCGGCTTCGTCCCAGCCGTGGAGTGAGAAATCACTCCGTTCCCCCACAGAGGCCAGCCCCCTCCACGGGCGCCCCGGCCGCCCGCCACGGCGGAGGCGGACGCCCGGCCACGGCGCCTCCATCCACTCTGCTCGGGGAAAACTCCCCGGCGCCGGGGCCGCCGGCCGCGCCCCATCGTCGCGGCTCGTTTTCCGGGTGGCCGCGCCATGCCCCGAGCGAGAAAGGGCCCTGCTCCACGCGGCCCTGGGCGCTGACCAGGGCTGCCCAACGCCGGCCAATTCTCACGAGCGTTCTGCCCAAATCGATCCCGATTTGGGCAGAACGCTCGTGAGAATTGGCCGGAAAACGCCCGGCGAACACACTTCGGGCACCACAGGGCCGCAGGGCCGCCCCCCCGGGGCCCTGTCCGGGATCGCGTGTCGTCGCGTTCCGGCACCGCCAGGAGGAGCTCCGGGCGGCGGGCCCCGGGGAGGCCGACGCCTCCCTCCGCTCAGCCTCCGGGGGTCCCCTCCCTGGCGCCGGCCGCTGGGGCCGGCCCAGCCCCGAAAGCCGGGCCCGGGCCCGGGCCTGCTTGCTCAGCCTTCCGTTGCCAGGGGCCTGAGCCTGGGGGCCTCCGCATGGGGAACCCTGTGTCCCGCGCCACGAGTCCCCCCGACCGTCCCGGCGACGACGGCACCTTTCGCGGCTTCGTCCCAGCCGTGGAGTGAGAGATCACTCCGTTCCCCCACAGAGGCCAGCCCCCTCCACGGGCGCCCCGGCCGCCCGCCACGGCGGAGGCGGACGCCCGGCCACGGCGCCTCCATCCACTCTGCTCGGGGAAAACTCCCCGGCGCCGGGGCCGCCGGCCGCGCCCCATCATCGCGGCTCGTTTTCCGGGTGGCCGCGCCATGCCCCGAGCGAGAAAGGGCCCTGCTCCACGCGGCCCTGGGCGCTGACCAGGGCTGCCCAACGCCGGCCAATTCTCACGAGCGTTCTGCCCAAATCGATCCCGATTTGGGCAGAACGCTCGTGAGAATTGGCCGGAAATCGCCCGGCGAACACACTTCGGGCACCAGAGGGCCGCAGGGCCGCCCCCCCGGGGCCCTGTCCGGGATCGCGTGTCGTCGCGTTCCGGCACCGCCAGGAGGAGCTCCGGGCGGCGGGCCCCGGGGAGGCCGACGCCTCCCGCTCCTCAGCCTCCGGGGGTCCCCTCCCTGGCGCCGGCCGCTGGGGCCGGGCCAGCCCCGAAAGCCGGGCCCGGGCCCGGGCCTGCTTGCTCAGCCTTCCGTTGCCAGGGGCCTGAGCCTGGGGGCCTCCGCATGGGGAACCCTGAGTCCCGCGCCACGAGTCCCCCCGACCGTCCCGGCGACGACGGCACCTTTCGCGGCTTCGTCCCAGCCGTGGAGTGAGAGATCACTCCGTTCCCCCACAGAGGCCAGCCCCCTCCACGGGCGCCCCGGCCGCCCGCCACGGCGGAGGCGGACGCCCGGCCACGGCGCCTCCATCCACTCTGCTCGGGTAAAACTACCCGGCGCCGGGGCCGCCGGCCGCGCCCCATCGTCGCGGCTCGTTTTCCGGGTGGCCGCGCCATGCCCCGAGCGAGAAAGGGCCCTGCTCCACGCGGCCCTGGGCGCTGACCAGGGCTGCCCAACGCCGGCCAATTCTCACGAGCGTTCTGCCCAAATCGATCCCGATTTGGGCAGAACGCTCGTGAGAATTGGCCGGAAAACGCCCGGCGAACACACTTCGGGCACCAGAGGGCCGCAGGGCCGCCCCCCCGGGGCCCTGTCCGGGATCGCGTGTCGTCGCGTTCCGGCACCGCCAGGAGGAGCTCCGGGCGGTGGGCCCCGGGGAGGCCGACGCCTCCCGCTCCTCAGCCTCCGGGGGTCCCCTCCCTGGCGCCGGCCGCTGGGGCCGGGCCAGCCCCGAAAGCCGGGCCCGGGCCCGGGCCTGCTTGCTCAGCCTTCCGTTGCCAGGGGCCTGAGCCTGGGGGCCTCCGCATGGGGAACCCTGAGTCCCGCGCCACGAGTCCCCCCGACCGTCCCGGCGACGACGGCACCTTTCGCGGCTTCGTCCCAGCCGTGGAGTGAGAGATCACTCCGTTCCCCCACAGAGGCCAGCCCCCTCCACGGGCGCCCCGGCCGCCCGCCACGGCGGAGGCGGACGCCCGGCCACGGCGCCTCCATCCACTCTGCTCGGGGAAAACTCCCCGGCGCCGGGGCCGCCGGCCGCGCCCCATCGTCGCGGCTAGTTTTCCGGGTGGCCGCGCCATGCCCCGAGCGAGAAAGGGCCCTGCTCCACGCGGCCCTGGGCGCTGACCAGGGCTGCCCAACGCCGGCCAATTCTCACGAGCGTTCTGCCCAAATCGATCCCGATTTGGGCAGAACGCTCGTGAGAATTGGCCGGAAAACGCCCGGCGAACACACTTCGGGCACCAGAGGGCCGCAGGGCCGCCCCCCCGGGGCCCTGTCCGGGATCGCGTGTCGTCGCGTTCCGGCACCGCCAGAAGGAGCTCCGGGCGGCGGGCCCCGGGGAGGCCGACGCCTCCCTCCGCTCAGCCTCCGGGGGTCCCCTCCCTGGCGCCGGCCGCTGGGGCCGGCCAAGCCCCGAAAGCCGGGCCCGGGCCCGGGCCTGCTTGCTCAGCCTTCCGTTGCCAGGGGCCTGAGCCTGGGGGCCTCCGCATGGGGAACCCTGTGTCCCGCGCCACGAGTCCCCCCGACCGTCCCGGCGACGACGGCACCTTTCGCGGCTTCGTCCCAGCCGTGGAGTGAGAGATCACTCCGTTCCCCCACAGAGGCCAGCCCCCTCCACGGGCGCCCCGGCCGCCCGCCACGGCGGAGGCGGACGCCCGGCCACGGCGCCTCCATCCACTCTGCTCGGGGAAAACTCCCCGGCGCCGGGGCCGCCGGCCGCGCCCCATCGTCGCGTCTCGTTTTCCGGGTGGCCGCGCCATGCCCCGAGCGAGAAAGGGCCCTGCTCCACGCGGCCCTGGGCGCTGACCAGGGCTGCCCAACGCCGGCCAATTCTCACGAGCGTTCTGCCCAAATCGATCCCGATTTGGGCAGAACGCTCGTGAGAATTGGCCGGAAAACGCCCGGCGAACACACTTCGGGCACCACAGGGCCGCAGGGCCGCCCCCCCGGGGCCCTGTCCGGGATCGCGTGTCGTCGCGTTCCGGCACCGCCAGGAGGAGCTCCGGACGGCGGGCCACGGGAAGGCCGACGCCTCCCGCCGCTCAGCCTCCGGGGGTCCCCTCCCTGGCGCCGGCCGCTGGGGCCGGGCCAGCCCCGAAAGCCGGGCCCTGCCCGGGCCTGCTTGCTCAGCCTTCCCTTGCCAGGGGCCTGAGCCTGGGGGCCTCCGCATGGGGAACCCTGAGTCCCGCGCCACGAGTCCCCCCGACCGTCCCGGCGACGACGGCACCTTTCGCGGCTTCGTCCCAGCCGTGGAGTGAGAGATCACTCCGTTCCCCCACAGAGGCCAGCCCCCTCCACGGGCGCCCCGGCCGCCCGCCACGGCGGAGGCGGACGCCCGGCCACGGCGCCTCCATCCACTCTGCTCGGGTAAAACTCCCCGGCGCCGGGGCCGCCGGCCGCGCCCCATCGTCGCGGCTCGTTTTCCGGGTGGCCGCGCCATGCCCCGAGCGAGAAAGGGCCCTGCTCCACGCGGCCCTGGGCGCTGACCAGGGCTGCCCAACGCCGGCCAATTCTCACGAGCGTTCTGCCCAAATCGATCCCGATTTGGGCAGAACGCTCGTGAGAATTGGCCGGAAAACGCCCGGCGAACACACTTCGGGCACCAGAGGGCCGCAGGGCCGCCCCCCCGGGGCCCTGTCCGGGATCGCGTGTCGTCGCGTTCCGGCACCGCCAGGAGGAGCTCCGGGCGGTGGGCCCCGGGGAGGCCGACGCCTCCCGCTCCTCAGCCTCCGGGGGTCCCCTCCCTGGCGCCGGCCGCTGGGGCCGGGCCAGCCCCGAAAGCCGGGCCCGGGCCCGGGCCTGCTTGCTCAGCCTTCCGTTGCCAGGGGCCTGAGCCTGGGGGCCTCCGCATGGGGAACCCTGAGTCCCGCGCCACGAGTCCCCCCGACCGTCCCGGCGACGACGGCACCTTTCGCGGCTTCGTCCCAGCCGTGGAGTGAGAGATCACTCCGTTCCCCCACAGAGGCCAGCCCCCTCCACGGGCGCCCCAGCCGCCCGCCACGGCGGAGGCGGACGCCCGGCCACGGCGCCTCCATCCACTCTGCTCGGGGAAAACTCCCCGGCGCCGGGGCCGCCGGCCGCGCCCCATCGTCGCGTCTCGTTTTCCGGGTGGCCGCGCCATGCCCCGAGCGAGAAAGGGCCCTGCTCCACGCGGCCCTGGGCGCTGACCAGGGCTGCCTAACGCCGGCCAATTCTCACGAGCGTTCTGCCCAAATCGATCCCGATTTGGGCAGAACGCTCGTGAGAATTGACCGGAAAACGCCCGGCGAACACACTTCGGGCACCAGAGGGCCGCAGGGCCGCCCCCCCCGGGGCCCTGTCCGGGATCGCGTGTCGTCGCATTCCGTCACCGCCAGGAGGAGCTCCGGGCGGCGGGCCCCGGGGAGGCCGACGCCTCCCGCCGCTCAGCCTCCGGGGGTCCCCTCCCTGGCGCCGGCCGCTGGGGCCGGGTCAGCCCCGAAAGCCGGGCCCGGGCCCGGGCCTGCTTGCTCAGCCTTCCGTTGCCAGGGGCCTGAGCCTGGGGGCCTCCGCATGGGGAACCCTGAGTCCCGTGCCACGAGTCCCCCCGACCGTCCCGGCGACGACGGCACCTTTCGCGGCTTCGTCCCAGCCGTGGAGTGAGAGATCACTCCGTTCCCCCACAGAGGCCAGCCCCCTCCACGGGCGCCCCGGCCGCCCGCCACGGCGGAGGCGGACGCCCGGCCACGGCGCCTCCATCCACTCTGCTCGGGGAAAACTCCCCGGCGCCGGGGCCGCCGGCCGCGCCCCATCGTCGCGGCTCGTTTTCCGGGTGGCCGCGCCATGCCCCGAGCGAGAAAGGGCCCTGCTCCACGCGGCCCTGGGCGCTGACCAGGGCTGCCCAACGCCGGCCAATTCTCACGAGCGTTCTGCCCAAATCGATCCTGATTTGGGCAGAACGCTCGTGAGAATTGGCCGGAAAACGCCCGGCGAACACACTTCGGGCACCAGAGGGCCGCAGGGCCGCCCCCCCGGGGCCCTGTCCGGGATCGCGTGTCGTCGCGTTCCGGCACCGCCAGGAGGAGCTCCGGGCGGCGGGCCCCGGGGAGGCCGACGCCTCCCGCTCCTCAGCCTCCGGGGGTCCCCTCCCTGGCGCCGGCCGCTGGGGCCGGGACAGCCCCGAAAGCCGGGCCCGGGCCCGGGCCTGCTTGCTCAGCCTTCCGTTGCCAGGGGCCTGAGCCTGGGGGCCTCCGCATGGGGAACCCTGAGTCCCGCGCCACGAGTCCCCCCGACCGTCCCGACGACGACGGCACCTTTCGCGGCTTCGTCCCAGCCGTGGAGTGAGAGATCACTCCGTTCCCCCACAGAGGCCAGCCCCCTCCACGGGCGCCCCGGCCGCCCGCCACGGCGGAGGCGGACGCCCGGCCACGGCGCCTCCATCCACTCTGCTCGGGGAAAACTCCCCGGCGCCGGGGCCGCCGGCCGCGCCCCTTCGTCGCGGCTCGTTTTCCGGGTGGCCGCGCCATGCCCCGAGCGAGAAAAGGCCCTGCTCCACGCGGCCCTGGGCGCTGACCAGGGCTGCCCAACGCCGGCCTATTCTCACGAGCGTTCTGCCCAAATCGATCCCGAATTGGGCAGAACGCTCGTGAGAATTGGCCGGAAAACGCCCGGCGAACACACTTCGGGCACCAGAGGGCCGCAGGTCCGCCCCCCCGGGGCCCTGTCCGGGATCGCGTGTCGTCGCGTTCCGGCACCGCCAGGAGGAGCTCCGGGCGGCGGGCCCCGGGGAGGCCGACGCCTCCCGCTCCTCAGCCTCCGGGGGTCCCCTCCCTGGCGCCGGCCGCTGGGGCCGGGCCAGCCCCGAACGCCGGGCCCGGGCCCGGGCCTGCTTGCTCAGCCTTCCGTTGCCAGGGGCCTGAGCCTGGGGGCCTCCGCATGGGGAACCCTGAGTCCCGCGCCACGAGTCCCCCCGACCGTCCCGGCGACGACGGCACCTTTCGCGGCTTCGTCCCAGCCGTGGAGTGAGAGATCACTCCGTTCCCCCAGAGAGGCCAGCCCCCTCCACGGGCGCTCGGCCGACCGCCACGGCGGAGGCGGACGCCCGGCCACGGCGCCTCCATCCACTCTGCTCGGAGAAAACTCCCCGGCGCCGGGGCCGCCGGCCGCGCCCCATCGTCGCGGCTCGTTTTCCGGGTGGCCGCGCCATGCCCCGAGCGAGAAAGGGCCCTGCTCCACGCGGCCCTGGGCGCTGACCAGGGCTGCCTAACGCCGGCCAATTCTCACGAGCGTTCTGCCCAAATCGATCCCGATTTGGGCAGAACGCTCGTGAGAATTGGCCGGAAAACGCCCGGCGAACACACTTCGGGCACCAGAGGGCCGCAGGGCCGCCCCCCCGGGGCCCTGTCCCGGATCGCGTGTCGTCGCATTCCGTCACCGCCAGGAGGAGCTCCGGGCGGCGGGCCCCGGGGAGGCCGACGCCTCCCGCCGCTCAGCCTCCGGGGGTCCCCTCCCTGGCGCCGGCCGCTGGGGCCGGGTCAGCCCCGAAAGCCGGGCCCGGGCCCGGGCCTGCTTGCTCAGCCTTCCGTTGCCAGGGGCCTGAGCCTGGGGGCCTCCGCATGGGGAACCCTGAGTCCCGTGCCACGAGTCCCCCCGACCGTCCCGGCGACGACGGCACCTTTCGCGGCTTCGTCCCAGCCGTGGAGTGAGAGATCACTCCGTTCCCCCACAGAGGCCAGCCCCCTCCACGGGCGCCCCGGCCGCCCGCCACGGCGGAGGCGGACGCCCGGCCACGGCGCCTCCATCCACTCTGCTCGGGGAAAACTCCCCGGCGCCGGGGCCGCCGGCCGCGCCCCATCGTCGCGGCTCGTTTTCCGGGTGGCCGCGCCATGCCCCGAGCGAGAAAGGGCCCTGCTCCACGCGGCCCTGGGCGCTGACCAGGGCTGCCCAACGCCGGCCAATTCTCACGAGCGTTCTGCCCAAATCGATCCTGATTTGGGCAGAACGCTCGTGAGAATTGGCCGGAAAACGCCCGGCGAACACACTTCGGGCACCAGAGGGCCGCAGGGCCGCCCCCCCGGGGCCCTGTCCGGGATCGCGTGTCGTCGCGTTCCGGCACCGCCAGGAGGAGCTCCGGGCGGCGGGCCCCGGGGAGGCCGACGCCTCCCGCTCCTCAGCCTCCGGGGGTCCCCTCCCTGGCGCCGGCCGCTGGGGCCGGGACAGCCCCGAAAGCCGGGCCCGGGCCCGGGCCTGCTTGCTCAGCCTTCCGTTGCCAGGGGCCTGAGCCTGGGGGCCTCCGCATGGGGAACCCTGAGTCCCGCGCCACGAGTCCCCCCGACCGTCCCGACGACGACGGCACCTTTCGCGGCTTCGTCCCAGCCGTGGAGTGAGAGATCACTCCGTTCCCCCACAGAGGCCAGCCCCCTCCACGGGCGCCCCGGCCGCCCGCCACGGCGGAGGCGGACGCCCGGCCACGGCGCCTCCATCCACTCTGCTCGGGGAAAACTCCCCGGCGCCGGGGCCGCCGGCCGCGCCCCATCGTCGCGGCTCGTTTTCCGGGTGGCCGCGCCATGCCCCGAGCGAGAAAGGGCCCTGCTCCACGCGGCCCTGGGCGCTGACCAGGGCTGCCCAACGCCGGCCAATTCTCACGAGCGTTCTGCCCAAATCGATCCCGATTTGGGCAGAACGCTCGTGAGAATTGGCCGGAAAACGCCCGGCGAACACACTTCGGGCACCAGAGGGCCGCAGGGCCGCCCCCCCGGGGCCCTGTCCGGGATCGCGTGTCGTCGCGTTCCGGCACCGCCAGGAGGAGCTCCGGGCGGCGGGCCCCGGGGAGGCCGACGCCTCCCTCCGCTCAGCCTCCGGGGGTCCCCTCCCTGGCGCCGGCCGCTGGGGCCGGCCCAGCCCCGAAAGCCGGGCCCGGGCCCGGGCCTGCTTGCTCAGACTTCCGTTGCCAGGGGCCTGAGCCTGGGGGCCTCCGCATGGGGAACCCTGTGTCCCGCGCCACGAGTCCCCCCGACCGTCCCGGCGACGACGGCACCTTTCGCGGCTTCGTCCCAGCCGTGGAGTGAGAGATCACTCCGTTCCCCCACAGAGGCCAGCCCCCTCCACGGGCGCCCCGGCCGCCCGCCACGGCGGAGGCGGACGCCCGGCCACGGCGCCTCCATCCACTCTGCTCGGGGAAAACTCCCCGGCGCCGGGGCCGCCGGCCGCGCCCGATCATCGCGGCTCGTTTTCCGGGTGGCCGCGCCATGCCCCGAGCGAGAAAGGGCCCTGCTCCACGCGGCCCTGGGCGCTGACCAGGGCTGCCCAACGCCGGCCAATTCTCACGAGCGTTCTGCCCAAATCGATCCCGATTTGGGCAGAACGCTCGTGAGAATTGGCCGGAAATCGCCCGGCGAACACACTTCGGGCACCAGAGGGCCGCAGGGCCGCCCCCCCGGGGCCCTGTCCGGGATCGCGTGTCGTCGCGTTCCGGCACCGCCAGGAGGAGCTCCGGGCGGCGGGCCCCGGGGAGGCCGACGCCTCCCGCTCCTCAGCCTCCGGGGGTCCCCTCCCTGGCGCCGGCCGCTGGGGCCGGGCCAGCCCCGAAAGCCGGGCCCGGGCCCGGGCCTGCTTGCTCAGCCTTCCGTTGCCAGGGGCCTGAGCCTGGGGGCCTCCGCATGGGGAACCCTGAGTCCCGCGCCACGAGTCCCCCCGACCGTCCCGGCGACGACGGCACCTTTCGCGGCTTCGTCCCAGCCGTGGAGTGAGAGATCACTCCGTTCCCCCACAGAGGCCAGCCCCCTCCACGGGCGCCCCGGCCGCCCGCCACGGCGGAGGCGGACGCCCGGCCACGGCGCCTCCATCCACTCTGCTCGGGTAAAACTACCCGGCGCCGGGGCCGCCGGCCGCGCCCCATTGTCGGGGCTCGTTTTCCGGGTGGCCGCGCCATGCCCCGAGCGAGAAAGGGCCCTGCTCCACGCGGCCCTGGGCGCTGACCAGGGCTGCCCAACGCCGGCCAATTCTCACGAGCGTTCTGCCCAAATCGATCCCGATTTGGGCAGAACGCTCGTGAGAATTGGCCGGAAAACGCCCGGCGAACACACTTCGGGCACCAGAGGGCCGCAGGGCCGCCCCCCCGGGGCCCTGTCCGGGATCGCGTGTCGTCGCGTTCCGGCACCGCCAGGAGGAGCTCCGGGCGGTGGGCCCCGGGGAGGCCGACGCCTCCCGCTCCTCAGCCTCCGGGGGTCCCCTCCCTGGCGCCGGCCGCTGGGGCCGGGCCAGCCCCGAAAGCCGGGCCCGGGCCCGGGCCTGCTTGCTCAGCCTTCCGTTGCCAGGGGCCTGAGCCTGGGGGCCTCCGCATGGGGAACCCTGAGTCCCGCGCCACGAGTCCCCCCGACCGTCCCGGCGACGACGGCACCTTTCGCGGCTTCGTCCCAGCCGTGGAGTGAGAGATCACTCCGTTCCCCCACAGAGGCCAGCCCCCTCCACGGGCGCCCCGGCCGCCCGCCACGGCGGAGGCGGACGCCCGGCCACGGCGCCTCCATCCACTCTGCTCGGGGAAAACTCCCCGGCGCCGGGGCCGCCGGCCGCGCCCCATCGTCGCGGCTCGTTTTCCGGGTGGCCGCGCCATTCCCCGAGCGAGAAAGGGCCCTGCTCCACGCGGCCCTGGGCGCTGACCAGGGCTGCCCAACGCCGGCCAATTCTCACGAGCGTTCTGCCCAAATCGATCCCGATTTGGGCAGAACGCTCGTGAGAATTGGCCGGAAAACGCCCGGCGAACACACTTCGGGCACCAGAGGGCCGCAGGGCCGCCCCCCCGGGGCCCTGTCCGGGATCGCGTGTCGTCGCGTTCCGGCACCGCCAGGAGGAGCTCCGGGCGGCGGGCCCCGGGGAGGCCGACGCCTCCCTCCGCTCAGCCTCCGGGGGTCCCCTCCCTGGCGCCGGCCGCTGGGGCCGGCCCAGCCCCGAAAGCCGGGCCCGGGCCCGGGCCTGCTTGCTCAGCCTTCCGTTGCCAGGGGCCTGAGCCTGGGGGCCTCCGCATGGGGAACCCTGTGTCCCGCGCCACGAGTCCCCCCGACCGTCCCGGCGACGACGGCACCTTTTGCGGCTTCGTCCCAGCCGTGGAGTGAGAGATCACTCCGTTCCCCCACAGAGGCCAGCCCCCTCCACGGGCGCCCCGGCCGCCCGCCACGGCGGAGGCGGACGCCCGGCCACGGCGCCTCCATCCACTCTGCTCGGGGAAAACTCCCCGGCGCCGGGGCCGCCGGCCGCGCCCCATCATCGCGGCTCGTTTTCCGGGTGGCCGCGCCATGCCCCGAGCGAGAAAGGGCCCTGCTCCACGCGGCCCTGGGCGCTGACCAGGGCTGCCCAACGCCGGCCAATTCTCACGAGCGTTCTGCCCAAATCGATCCCGATTTGGGCAGAACGCTCGTGAGAATTGGCCGGAAAACGCCCGGCGAACACACTTCGGGCACCAGAGGGCCGCAGGGCCGCCCCCCCGGGGCCCTGTCCGGGATCGCGTGTCGTCGCGTTCCGGCACCGCCAGGAGGAGCTCCGGGCGGTGGGCCCCGGGGAGGCCGACGCCTCCCGCTCCTCAGCCTCCGGGGGTCCCCTCCCTGGCGCCGGCCGCTGGGGCCGGGCCAGCCCCGAAAGCCGGGCCCGGGCCCGGGCCTGCTTGCTCAGCCTTCCGTTGCCAGGGGCCTGAGCCTGGGGGCCTCCGCATGGGGAACCCTGAGTCCCGCGCCACGAGTCCCCCCGACCGTCCCGGCGACGACGGCACCTTTCGCGGCTTCGTCCCAGCCGTGGAGTGAGAGATCACTCCGTTCCCCCACAGAGGCCAGCCCCCTCCACGGGCGCCCCGGCCGCCCGCCACGGCGGAGGCGGACGCCCGGCCACGGCGCCTCCATCCACTCTGCTCGGGGAAAACTCCCCGGCGCCGGGGCCGCCGGCCGCGCCCCATCGTCGCGGCTCGTTTTCCGGGTGGCCGCGCCATTCCCCGAGCGAGAAAGGGCCCTGCTCCACGCGGCCCTGGGCGCTGACCAGGGCTGCCCAACGCCGGCCAATTCTCACGAGCGTTCTGCCCAAATCGATCCCGATTTGGGCAGAACGCTCGTGAGAATTGGCCGGAAAACGCCCGGCGAACACACTTCGGGCACCAGAGGGCCGCAGGGCCGCCCCCCCGGGGCCCTGTCCGGGATCGCGTGTCGTCGCGTTCCGGCACCGCCAGGAGGAGCTCCGGGCGGCGGGCCCCGGGGAGGCCGGCGCCTCCCTCCGCTCAGCCTCCGGGGGTCCCCTCCCTGGCGCCGGCCGCTGGGGCCGGCCCAGCCCCGAAAGCCGGGCCCGGGCCCGGGCCTGCTTGCTCAGCCTTCCGTTGCCAGGGGCCTGAGCCTGGGGGCCTCCGCATGGGGAACCCTGTGTCCCGCGCCACGAGTCCCCCCGACCGTCCCGGCGACGACGGCACCTTTCGCGGCTTCGTCCCAGCCGTGGAGTGAGAGATCACTCCGTTCCCCCACAGAGGCCAGCCCCCTCCACGGGCGCCCCGGCCGCCCGCCACGGCGGAGGCGGACGCCCGGCCACGGCGCCTCCATCCACTCTGCTCGGGGAAAACTCCCCGGCGCCGGGGCCGCCGGCCGCGCCCCATCGTCGCGGCTCGTTTTCCGGGTGGCCGCGCCATGCCCCGAGCGAGAAAGGGCCCTGCTCCACGCGGCCCTGGGCGCTGACCAGGGCTGCCCAACGCCGGCCAATTCTCACGAGCGTTCTGCCCAAATCGATCCCGATTTGGGCAGAACGCTCGTGAGAATTGGCCGGAAAACGCCCGGCGAACACACTTCGGGCACCACAGGGCCGCAGGGCTGCCCCCCCGGGGCCCTGTCCGGGATCGCGTGTCGTCGCGTTCCGGCACCGCCAGGAGGAGCTCCGGACGGCGGGCCCCGGGAAGGCCGACGCCTCCCGCCGCTCAGCCTCCGGGGGTCCCCTCCCTGGCGCCGGCCGCTGGGGCCGGGCCAGCCCCGAAAGCCGGGCCCTGCCCGGGCCTGCTTGCTCAGCCTTCCCTTGCCAGGGGCCTGAGCCTGGGGGCCTCCGCATGGGGAACCCTGAGTCCTGCGCCACGAGTCCCCCCGACCGTCCCGGCGACGACGGCACCTTTCGCGGCTTCGTCCCAGCCGTGGAGTGAGAGATCACTCCGTTCCCCCACAGAGGCCAGCCCCCTCCACGGGCGCCCCGGCCGCCCGCCACGGCGGAGGCGGACGCCCGGCCACGGCGCCTCCATCCACTCTGCTCGGGTAAAACTCCCCGGCGCCGGGGCCGCCGGCCGCGCCCCATCGTCGCGGCTCGTTTTCCGGGTGGCCGCGCCATGCCCCGAGCGAGAAAGGGCCCTGCTCCACGCGGCCCTGGGCGCTGACCAGGGCTGCCCAACGCCGGCCAATTCTCACGAGCGTTCTGCCCAAATCGATCCCGATTTGGGCAGAACGCTCGTGAGAATTGGCCGGAAAACGCCCGGCGAACACACTTCGGGCACCAGAGGGCCGCAGGGCCGCCCCCCCGGGGCCCTGTCCGGGATCGCGTGTCGTCGCGTTCCGGCACCGCCAGGAGGAGCTCCGGGCGGTGGGCCCCGGGGAGGCCGACGCCTCCCGCTCCTCAGCCTCCGGGGGTCCCCTCCCTGGCGCCGGCCGCTGGGGCCGGGCCAGCCCCGAAAGCCGGGCCCGGGCCCGGGCCTGCTTGCTCAGCCTTCCGTTGCCAGGGGCCTGAGCCTGGGGGCCTCCGCATGGGGAACCCTGAGTCCCGCGCCACGAGTCCCCCCGACCGTCCCGGCGACGACGGCACCTTTCGCGGCTTCGTCCCAGCCGTGGAGTGAGAGATCACTCCGTTCCCCCACAGAGGCCAGCCCCCTCCACGGGCGCCCCGGCCGCCCGCCACGGCGGAGGCGGACGCCCGGCCACGGCGCCTCCATCCACTCTGCTCGGGGAAAACTCCCCGGCGCCGGGGCCGCCGGCCGCGCCCCTTCGTCGCGGCTCGTTTTCCGGGTGGCCGCGCCATGCCCCGAGCGAGAAAAGGCCCTGCTCCACGCGGCCCTGGGCGCTGACCAGGGCTGCCCAACGCCGGCCTATTCTCACGAGCGTTCTGCCCAAATCGATCCCGAATTGGGCAGAACGCTCGTGAGAATTGGCCGGAAAACGCCCGGCGAACACACTTCGGGCACCAGAGGGCCGCAGGGCCGCC
This sequence comes from Meles meles, assembly GCF_922984935.1. Taxonomy (NCBI): domain Eukaryota; kingdom Metazoa; phylum Chordata; class Mammalia; order Carnivora; family Mustelidae; genus Meles; species Meles meles. Next base: position 114,560 of record NW_025721247.1, on the reverse strand, counting down.
CCCCCGGGGCCCTGTCCGGGATCGCGTGTCGTCGCGTTCCGGCACCGCCAGGAGGAGCTCCGGGCGGCGGGCCCCGGGGAGGCCGACGCCTCCCGGTCCTCAGCCTCCGGGGGTCCCCTCCCTGGCGCCGGCCGCTGGGGCCGGGCCAGCCCCGAAAGCCGGGCCCGGGCCCGGGCCTGCTTGCTCAGCCTTCCGTTGCCAGGGGCCTGAGCCTGGGGGGCTCCCCATGGGGAACCCTGAGTCCCGCGCCACGAGTCCCCCGACCGTCCCGGCGACAACGGCACCTTTCGCGGCTTCGTCCTTGCCGCGGTGAGAGACCAGTCCGTTTCCCCACAGAGGCCAGCCCCCTCCAGGGGCGCCCCGGCCGCCCGCCACGGCGGAGGCGGACGCCCGGCCACGGCGCCTCCATCCACTCTGCTCGGGGAAAACTCCCCTGCGCCGGGGCCGCCGGCCGCGCCCCATCGTCGCGGCTCGTTTTCCGGGTGGCCGCGCCATGCCCCGAGCGAGAAAGGGCCCTGCTGCACGAGGAACTGGGCGCTGACCAGGGCTGCCCAACGCCGGCCAATTCTCACGAGCGTTCTGCCCAAATCGATCCCGATTTGGACAGAACGCTCGTGAGAATTGGCCGGAAAACGCCCGGCGAACACACTTCGGGCACCACAGGGCCGCAGGGCGGCCCCCCCGGGGCCCTGTCCGGGATCGCGGGTTGTCGCGTTCCGGCACCGCCAGGAGGAGCTCCGGGACGCGTGCCCCGGGGAGGCCGACGCCTCCCGCTCCTCAGCCTCCGGGGGTCCCCTCCCTGGCGCCGGCAGCTGGGGCCAGGCCAGCCCCGAAAGCCGGGCCCGGGCCCGGGCCTGCTTGCTCAGCCTTCCGTTGCCAGGGGACTGAGCCTGGGGGCCTCCCCATGGGGAAACCTGAGTCCCGCGCCACGAGTCCCCCGACCGTCCCGGCGACAACGGCACCTTTCGCGGCTTCGTCCTAGCCGTGGAGTGAGAGACCAGTCCGTTTCCCCACAGAGGCCAGCCCCTCCAGGGGCAACCCGGCCACCCGCCACGGCGGAGGGGACGCCCGGCCACGGCGCCTCCATCCACTCTGCTCGGGGAAAACTCCCCGGCGCCGCGGCTGCCGGCCGCGCCCCATCGTCGTGGCTCGTTTTCCGGGTGGCCGCGACATGCGCCGAGCGAGAAAGGGCCCTGCTCCACTCGGAACTGGGCGCTGACCAGGGCTGCCCAACGCCGGCCAATTCTCACGAGTGTTCTGCCCAAATCGATCCCGATTTGGGCCGAACGCTCGTGAGAATTGTCCGGAAAACGCCCGGTGAACACACTTCGGGCACCACAGGGCCGCAGGGCGGCCCCCCCCGGGGCCCTGTCCGGGATCGCGGGTCGTCGCGTTCCGGCACCGCCAGGAGGATCTCCGGGAGGCGTGCCCCGGGGAGGCCGACGCCTCCCGCTCCTCAGCCTCCGGGTGTCCCCTCCCTGGCGCCGGCAGCTGGGGCCGGGCCAGCCCCGAAAGCCGGGCCCGGGCCCGGGCATGCTTGCTCAGCCTTCCGTTGCCAGGGGCCTGAGCCTTGGGGCCTCCCCATGGGGAACCCTGAGTCCCGCGCCACGAGTCCCCCGACCGTCCCGGCGACAACGGCACCTTTCGCGGCTTCGTCCTAGCCGCGGAGTGAGAGACCAGTCCGTTTCCCCACAGAGGCCAGCCCCCTCCAGGGGCGCCCCGGCCGCCCGCCACGGCGGAGGCAGACGCCCGGCCACGGCGCCTCGATCCACTCTGCTCGGGGAAAACTCCCCGGCACCGCGGCTGCCGGCCGCGCCCCATCGTCGCGGCTCGTTTTCTGGGTGGCCGCGCCATGCCCCGAGCGAGAAAGGGCCCTGCTGCACGCGGAACTGGGCGCTGACCAGGGCTGCCCAACGCCGGCCAATTCTCACGAGCGTTCTGCCCAAATCGATCCCGATTTGGGCAGAACGCTCGTGAGAATTGGCCGGAAAACGCCCGGCGAACACACTTCGGGCACCAGAGGGCCGCAGGGCGGCCCCCCCCGGGGCCCTGTCCGGGATCGCGGGTAGTCGCGTGCCGGCACCGCCAGGAGGAGCTCCCGGAGGGGTGCCCCGGGGAGGCCGATGCCTCCCGCTCCTCAGCCTCCGGGGGTCCCCTCCCTGGCGCCGGCAGCTGGGGCCAGGCCAGCCCCGAAAGCCGGGCCCGGGCCCGGGCCTGCTTGCTCAGCCTTCCGTTGCCAGGGGCCTGAGCCTGGGGGCCTCCGCATGGGGAACCCTAAGTCCCGCGCCACGAGTCCCCCGACCGTCCCGGCGACAACGGCACCTTTCGCGGCTTCGTCCTAGCCGCGGAATGACAGAGCAGTCCGTTTCCCCACAGAGGCCAGCCCCCTCCAGGGGCGCCCCGGCCGCCCGCCACGGAGGCGGACGCCAGGCCACGGCGCCTCCATCCACTCTGCTCGGGGAAAACTCCCCGGCGCCGAGGCTGCCGGTCGCGCCCCATCGTCGTGGCTCGTTTTCCGGGTGGCCGCGCCATGCCACGAGCGAGAAAGGGCCCTGCTGCACGCGGAACTGGGCGCTGACCAGGGCTGCCCAACGCCGGCCAATTCTCACGAGCGTTCTGCCCAAATCGATCCCGATTTGGGCAGAACGCTCGTGAGAATTGGCCGGAAAACGCCCGGCGAACACACTTCGGGCACCACAGGGCCGCAGGTCGGCCCCCCCCCGGGGCCCTGTCCGGGATCACGGGTCGTCGCGTTCCGGCACCGCCAGGAGGAGCTCCGGGAGGCGTGCCCCGGGGAGGCCGACGCCTCCCGCTCCTCAGCCTCCGGGAGTCCCCTCCCTGGCGCCGGCAGCTGGGGCCGGGCCAGCCCCGAAAACCGGGCCCGGGCCCGGGCCTGCTTGCTCAGCCTTCCGTTGCCAGGGGTCTGAGCCTGGGGGCCTCCGCATGGGGAACGCTGAGTCCCGCGCCACGAGTCCCCCGACCGTCCCGGGGACAATGGCACCTTTCGCGGCTTCGTCCTAGCCGCGGAGTGACAGACCAGTCCGTTTCCCCACAGAGGCCAGCCCCCTCCAGGGGCGCCCCGTAAGCCCGCCACGGCGGATGCGGACGCCCGGCCACGGCGCCTCCATCCACTCTGCTCGGGGAAAACTCCCGGGCGCCGCGGCTGCCGGCCGCGCCCCATCGTCGCGCCTCGTTTACCGGGTGGCCGCGAAATGCCCCGAGCGAGAAAGGGCCCTGCTCCACGCGGAACTGGGCGCTGACCAGGGCTGCCCAACGCCGGCCAATTCTCACGAGCGTTCTGCCCAAATCGATCCCGATTTGGGCAGAACGCTCGTGAGAATTGGCCGGAAAACGCCCGGCGAACACACTTCGGGCACCACAGGGCCGCAGGGCGGCCCCCCCCGGGGCCCTGTCCGGGATCGCGGGTCGTCGCGTTCCGGCATCGCCAGGAGGAGCTCCGGGAGGCGTGCCCCGGGGAGGCCGACGCCTCCCGCTCCTCAGCCTCCGGGGGTCCCCTCCCTGGCGCCGGCAGCTGGGGCCGGGCCAGCCCCGAAACCAGGGCCCGGGAGCGGGCCTGCTTGCTCAGCCTTCCGTTGCCAGGTGCCTGAGCCTGGGGCCCTCCCCACGGGGAGCCCTGCGTCCCGCGCCACGAGTCCCCCGACCGTCCCGGCGACAACGGCACCTTTCGCGGCTTCGTCCCAGCCGTGGAGTGAGAGATCCATCCGTTCCCCCACGGAGGCCTGCCCCCTCCATGGGCGCCCCGGACTCCCGCCACGGCGGAGGCGGACGCCCGACCACGGCGCCTCCATCAACTCTGCTCGGGGAAACCACCCCGGCGCTGGGGCCGCCGGCCGCGCCCCATCGTCACGGCTCGTTTTCCGGGTGCCCGCGACATGCCCCGAGCGAGAAAGGGCCCTGCTCCACGCGGAACTGGGCGCTGACCAGGGCTGCCCAACGCCGGCCTATTCTCACGAGCGTTCTGCCCAAATCGATCCCAATTTGGGCAGAACGCTCATGAGAATTGGCCGGAAAACGCCCGGTGAACACACTTCGGGCACCACAGGGCCGCAGGACCGCCCCACGGGGGCCCTGTCCGGGATCGCGTGTTGACGCGTTCCGGCACCGCCGGGAGGAGCTCCGGGAGGCGGGCCCCGGGGAGGCCTACGCCTCCCGCTCCTCAGCCTCCGGGGGTCCCCTCCCTGGCGCCGGCCGCTGGGGCCGGGCCAGCCCCGAAAGCCGGGTCCGGGCCCGGGCCTGCTTGCTCAGCCTTCCGTTGCCAGGGGCCTGAGCCTGGGGGCCTCCGCATGGTGAACCCTGAGTCCCGCGCCACGAGTCCCCCCGACCGTCCCGGCGACAACGGCACCTTTCGCGGCTTCGTCCCAGCTGTGGAGTGATAGATCAATCCGGTCCCCTAGAGAGGCCAGCCCCTCCACGGCTGCCCCGGCCGCCCACCACGGCGGAGGCGGACGCCCGGCCACGGCGCCTCCATCAACTCTGCTCAGGGAAAACTCCCCGGCCCCGGGGCCGCCGGCCGCGCCCCATCGTCGCGGCTCGTTTTCCGGGTGGCCGCGACATGCCCCGAGCGAGAAAGGGCCCTGCTCCACGCGGAACTGGGCGCTGACCAGGGCTGCCCAACGCCGGCCAATTCTCACGAGCGTTCTGCCCAAATCGATCCCGATTTGGGCAGAACGCTCGTGAGAATGGCCGGAAAACGCCCAGCGAACACACTTCGGGCACCACAGGGCCGCAGGGCCACCCCCCCAGGGCCCTGTCCGGAATCGCATGTTTTCGCGATCCGGCACCGCCAGGAGGAGCTCTGAGAGGCGGGCCCCGGGGAGGCCGACGCCTCCCGCTCCTCAGCCTCCGGGGTTCCCCTCCCTGGCGCCGGCAGCTGGGGCCGGGCCAGCCCCGAAAGCCGGGCCTGGGCCCGGGCCTGCTTGCTCAGCCTTCCGTTGCCAGGGGACTGAGCCTGCGGGCCTCCCCATGGGGAACCCTGAGTCCGGCTGCATGAGTCCCCCGACCGTCCCGGCGCCATCGGCCCCTTTCGTGGCTGCGACAGAGCTGGGGAGTGACAGATCCATTTGTTCCCCCAGAGAGGCCAAGCCCATCCCGGGCGCCCCGGCCTCCCTCCAAGGAGGAGCCAGATTCCCGACCACAGCCCCTCCATCAACTCTGCTCGGAGCAAGCTCCCTGGTGCTGAGGCCCCCGGCCGGGCCCCGTCGTCTCGGCGCGTTTTCTGGTGGCTGCGACATACCCCGAGCGGGAAAGGTTCCTGGGCCAGGCAGAACAAGGCGGTCCCCATGGTTGTCCAACGCCAGCCAATTTTCATGAGCGCTCTGCCCAATTCGATCCCGATTAGATACGGACCCTCAACTCTATTGTGATATAATCATCGAGAAATCAGGAAAAAATATTCAATGTAACAAAAGACATTCTCCTCAATCAATGGTGCTGGGGAAACTGGACAGCGATATGTAGAAGAATGAAACTCGACCATTCTCTTACACCATACACAATGATAAACTCGAACTCGATAAAGGAGCTCAACGTGAGACAGGATTATCTCAGAATCCTAGAGGAGTACATAGGCAGTAACCTCTTCGATATCAGCCACAGCAACTTCTTTCAAGATATGTCTCCAAAGGCCAAGGAAAGAAAAGCGAAAATGAACTTTTGGCACTTCATCAAGATCAAAAGCTTCTGCACAGCAAAGGGAACAGTCCACCAATCAAAAGGCAACCCACGGAACGGGAGAAGATATTTGTAAATGACAGTTCAGACAAAAGGTTGATATCCAGGATCTAGAAAGAACTTCTCAAACTCAACACACACAAAACAGATAATCATATCCAAAAATGGGCAGAAGATATGAACAGACACTCCTCCAACGAAGACATACAAATGGCTATCAGACACAGGACAAAATGTTCATCATCACTAGCCATCAGGGAGATTCAAATGAAAACGACATTGAGATACCACCTGACACCAGTTAGAAAGGCCACAATTAGCAAGACAGGAAACAACGTGTGTTGGAGAGGATGTGGAGAAAGGGGAACCCTCTTACACTGTTGGTGGGAATGCAAGTTGGTGCAGCCACTTTGGAGAACAGTGTGGAGATTCCTCCAGAAATTAAGAATACAGCTTCCCTATGACCCTGCAATTGCACTGCTGGGTATTTACCCCAAAGATACAGATGGAGTGAAAAGAAGGGCCATCTGTACCCCAATGATTATAGCAGCAAAGGCCTCGGTCGCCAAACTGTGGAAAGAACCAAGATGCCCTTCAATGGACGAATGGATAAGGAAGATGTGGTCCATATACAAGATGGAGTATTATGCCTCCATCAGAAAAGATGAATACCAACTTTTGTAGCAATATGGACGGGAGTGGAAGAGATTATGCTGAGTGAAATAAGTCAAGCAGAGAGAGTCAATTATCATATGGTTTCACTTATTTGTGGAGCATAACAAAGAACAAGGAGGACATGGGGAGATGGAGAGGAGAAGGAAGTTGTGGGAAATGGGAAGGGGAGGTGAACCATGAGAGACTACGGACTCTGAAAAAGAACCTGAGGGTCTTGAATGGGTGGGGAGTGGGAGGTTGGGAGAACAAGGTGGTGGGTATTAGGGAGGGCACGTGTTGCATGGAGCACTGGGTGTGGTGCAAAAATAAGGAATACTGTTACGCTGAAAAGAAATAATATAGATAGATAGATATTGAAGGTGAAAAAAAAAAGGAATGTGCTGAACCTACAGAGCAGAAGAAACGAGAATGCCTCCCTGACGCCACCCCCAATACCGGCGCCCCTGAGGAGCAGGAATGAGGAGTCTCACGGTCCTGCAGACTCACGTCCTCAACTCAGGCATCGGGATTGGTCATCACTGTGCCGGCAGATCCGGGCCGCCATGCCCCTGTGACCTAAACCTAACCCTCGGTTGGGTGTTCAGGCTTCAGTCCCCAGAGGACTGGCTCCCTAGCCCTCCAGACTGGGGACCCCATATTCCCAACGTAGGACTCTGGCTGCCACCCATGATGAAACTTGACCACATGGACCTTTGCAGAACGCTCCTTGCCGGAGAAACCTCCATGACCCCTAAAGCTAACCACACCTTCTGAGCACCCCCACACCACAATTCCTTAGCCTTACAGGCCGCCAGAACAATGCCCTCAGCCCAGCCCTCCAGAGAGCCTGAGTCCGTGCTGGCACATCAGGCCTGCCATTCTCCCAGGACCAAACCCTAACCCTAGGTTGGGTGTTCAGGTTCTAGAACCCTGACACCCAATTCCACCCATGGGTGGGAGCACCAAACTGATGGCATGACTCAGCTTCTCAACCAGCAGGAGATTCCATTTGGTGCTCTCCAACACCCTCAGAGCCCTAGGAACCGGCCAAGCTTCCCTGAGGCCATTCCCGCCATCTTTGCACCTCCAGGCCAAAAACCCAGGGCCTGAGAAGCCTCCGGAGCCCTGCCCTCAACTCAGCCCTTCAGTGAGCCAATATCTGTGCTGGCAGATCCCACATGCCTTCTCCCTAAGACATAACCTTAATGCTAAGCCTAACCCTAATACTAACTCTAGCCCAGGTTGTGTGTTCAGGCATCCCTCCTCCATAGCCTGGTCCCCCAAACGGCCAGATGAGGGACCCCTGAGCTGCACCCCATAATTGCGCCTGATCCCAGGAGGAAACCCTGCCCTTTAGAAATGTGTTGAACCCGCAGAGCGGGAGAAACCTGCATGCCTCCCAAAGGCCACTGCCACTTCTGGCACACCCAAGGACCAGGAACCAGGACTCTCACAGTGCTACAGACTCGCGCCCTCAACTCAGGCATTGGGAAGCATCACCACAGCGCCATCAGATCGGGGCTGCCATGCCCTTACAACCCTAAACTAACCCTAGGTTGGGTGTCAGGCTTCTGTCCCCTGAGGACTGGACCCCTAGCCCTCCAGACTGGGGACCCTGGATTCCCAATGCAGGACTCTGGCTGCCACCCACGATGAAACTGGACCATATGATCCTGTGCAGTATGCTCCTGGCCACAGAATCCTCCATGCCCCCTAAAGCCACCCACGCCTTCCAAGAAATGCCACACCACAAACCCAGAGCCTGACAGGCCACCAGAGCAATGCCCTCAACTCAGCCCTCCGGAGAACCTGAGCCGCACTGGCAGGCCTGCCATTCTCCCAGGATGAAACCCTAACACTAGGTTGGGTGTTCAGGCATTGGACCCAGAGGCCTGACACCCAATTCCTCCCATGGGTTGAGCATCAGACTGTCGGCAGGACTCAGTTCTCAGCCAGGAGGAGACCTTTTCATTTGGTGTTCTCTCACACCCTCAGAGCAGTAGCAACCAGCCATTCTCCCTTGAGGCCATTCCCACCAGCTTTGCTCCTCCAGGCCAAGAACCCAGGGCCTGAGGAGCCTCCTGAGTCCTGCCCTCAACTCAGCCCTTGGGTGAGCCCGTATCTGTGCTAGCAGATCCGACATGCCCTGTCCCTAAGCCTAACACTAACCATAATACTAAACCTAGCCCAGGTTGTGTGTTCAGGCGTCCATACTCTGACTCCTGGTCCCCAAGGCCCCAGATGGGGGACCCGTGAGCGATACCCCATCATTGAACCTGACACCAGGAGGAAACCATGCTGTTTAGAATTGTGCTGAACCCACAGAGCGGGATAAATTTGAATGTCTCCCTGAGGCCACCCCACTTCCAGCGCCCCCAAAGACCAAGAACCAGGAGTCTCATGGTCCTGCAGACACACGCTCTGAACTCAAGCATTGGGATGGGCCACCACAGCGCCAGCAGATTGGGGCTGCAATGCCCCTACAACCTAACCCTCACAGCAGGACTCACCCTCTCAGCCAGAAGGTGACCTTTCATTTCGTGCTATCTAATGCCCTGAGAATTGTAGAAACTGGCATGCTCCCCTGAGGCGATTTCCAACATCTTTGCCCGTACAGCCCAAAACCCCAGTGCCCGAGGAGCCTCCTGAGTCCCACCCTCAACTCAGCCCTTGGGTGAGCTGATATCTGTGCTTGCATATCCGACATGCCTTGTCCCTAAGACATAACCTTAACCCTAATCCTAATACTAACCCTAGCCCAGGTTCGTGCTCAGGCATCATCCTCCCACAACTGGTCCTCAAAACCCCAGATAGGGGACCCCTGTGTTGCACCCCATAATTGCACATGATCCCAGCATGAACCGTGCCGTTTAGAAATGGGCTGAAGCCACAGAGCAGGAGAAGCCTGCAAGTCTCCCTGAGGCCAAAGCACTTCTGGACCCTCCCAAGGACCGGGAACCAGAGTCTCAATGTCCTGCAGACATAGCCTCAACTCAGGCATCAGGATGGGTCACCACAGCACCGGCAGATCGGGGTTACCATGCCCCAAAGACTTAACCATAATGCTAGGATGGGTGTTTATGCTTCGATCCACAGAGGCCTGGCTCCCTAGCCGTCCAGACTGGGGACCCTGTATTTGCAATGCTGGACTCCGGCTGCCACCCACAAGGAAAATGGCCCACATGGCCCTGTGCAGTACGCTCCTGGCCGGAGAAACCTCCATGCCCCCTAAAGACACCCACACCTTCCGAGGACCCACACACCACCGCCCAGTGCCTGATGGGCCACCAGAGCAATACCCTCAACTCAGCCCTCCGGAGAGCCTGAGTCCGCACTGGCACCTCAGGCCTGCCATGCTCCCAGGACCAAACCCTAATACCCTAGCTCAGGTGGTCAGGCTCTGGACCCCAGAGGCCTGATACCCAATTCCATCCCAGTGGATAGGATCATCAGACTGATGGCAGGACTCAGCCTCTCAGCCAGGAGAATAAATGAAATAAACCATTTCATTTAGTGCTATCTAACACTCTCAGAGCCCTAGAAACCAGCATACTCCCCTGAGGCCATTCCCACCATCTTTACCTTCTAGGAAAAAAACCCAGGGCCTAAGGAGCCTCCTGAGTCCCGCCTTCAACTCACCCCTTGGGTGAGCCCATATAAGTGTTACCAGATCCAACATGCCTTGTCCCTAAGACATAACCCTAACCCTAATCTTTTTATTTTTTTTAAGATTTTATTCATTTCTTTGACAGAGACAGATCAGAAGAAGGCACAGAGAGGACGAAGCACGCTCCCCGCTGAGCAGAGAGCCTGATGTGGGGCTCCATCCCAGGACCCTGAGATCATGACCTGAGCGGAAGGCAGAGGCTTTAACCAACTGAGCCACCCAGGCGCCCCACCTTAACACTAATCTTAACACTAACCCTAACCACAAAACCTAACCCTAACCTCTAAACCTAACATAACAACCTCGGAGCAGTAGAAACCATCATGCTCCCCAGAGGCGATTCCCACCTTCTTTACCCCTCCAGTCCAAAAATCCAGGGCCTGAGGAGACTCCTGAGTCCCGCCCTCAACACAGCCCTTGGGTGAGTCCATATCTGTGTTGGCAGATCTGACATGCCTTGTCCCTAAGACATACGCCTAACCCTAAGCCTAACCCTAAACCTTACCTCTAACCCTATCCCCTAACTCCTAACCCTAACCCTAACCCTAACCCTAAACCCTAACAACTAACCCTAACACTCTCCGAACCTCTATCCCTAACCCTAACCCTCCAGACTGGGGATTCCAAAGTCACAACACAGGACTCTGCCTGCCCTCCAGAAAGAAAAGTGCATGAGCACCTAAACACACCCGCCATTGGAAATGCCCCAGACATAATGCCAGGTTCTGCCACAACGCCAGAGGCATGTCATCCACTCAGCCCTGAGGGAGCCCGCCTCAACACAGCATATCAGCAGCATATCAGAACTGCCATGCCCCTAGGCCTTAACCCTAACCCTAGGTTGGGTGTACAGTCTTCCGTACCCAGAGGCCTAGCCCCCAAACCCGCCAGATTGTGGATGCATGAGACTCACTCTGGCAGTCTGGAGGCTGCCTATGCTGTTACAGTGCCATTTGGAGCTACTTAGACCTCAGAGCAAAAGATAACTTCATGCCCCCAAGGCAAGCCCCAGCATCTGAGCCCCTCCTGAACACAAACCCAGATTCACACTAGCCACCTATCACCGACCCTCAACTCAGGCCACCGGGGAGTCCGCCTCAGCACTGGCAGATTGGGCCTGTCGCACCCCAAGACCTCAACCTTAGTTTGAGTTTCCAGGCTTCCATCCCAAGATGCCTAGCCTCCAGGCCCCCTGGATTAAGGACCCCTGAGTGACATTGCAGCACTCCAACAGCCACGCAGGATGAAACCTTGCAGTTTGGAGCTGCTGAATACTCAGAGGGTGAGAAACCTTCAAGCCCCCGTAAAGCTATCCGCACAATTTGCGGCACCCCAGGCCAGAAAGCTGTTTTCTATGAAGCTACCGGACACGTGCCCTCAACTCAGCCCTGAGGGGAGCCCATCTCTGCGCCGGCAGATTGGGCCCGCCATGACCCTAGACCCTAACCCTAACCCTAGGTGGGGTATACAGCCTTCCGTGCCCAGAGGCCTGTACCCCAAGCCCATCAGACTGGGGATGACTGAGACTCCCGCCAGCACTCCTCCAGCCTCCTACGGCAAAATGGTGCCATTTGGAACTGTGCAGGAACCTCAGAGCAGGAGAAAGCTGCATGCCCCCCAAGAACACCACTAGCTTCTTTGCCCCCACAAACACAAACACAGACCTCATTTCCTGCCTGATTCCCACCCTCCATTCGGCCTATCCAGGAGACCACCTCAATTGCAGCAGATCGGGCCTGCCATGTCCCTAAGCCTTAACCCTAACCCTAGTTTGGATTTTCAGGCTTCCATCCCAAGAGGCCTGGCCCCCACGCCCCCCAGATTAAGGACTTCTGAGCAACACCACAGGACACAGCCTGTCACACAAGTGGAAACCTTGTGGTTTGGAGCTGCAATGAACCCTCAGATGGGGAGAAACTTTCATGCCACCCTAAAGCCACCCCAATAATCAACAGCCACTCTGGCCATAGAGCTGGATTCCATCCCGCCACCAAATGCATACCCTCAACTCAGCCCATACGGGATCCCGCCTCAGCACTGGCAGATCGGGCCTGCCATTGCCCCTAGGCCCTAACCCTAACACAAGTTTGGGTGTTCAGTCTTCCATGCTGAGGGTCCAGGCAACAAAATCCCCTGGATTAAGGAATCTTGACATACACCTCAGGACTCCGCTTGCCACACAGTAGGAACCTGTGCCTTGGAGTTGTGCTGAACCCTCAGAGGGGGAGAAACTTGCCCCTCTAAAGGCACTCCCATCATCTGCACCCGTCCCCCCGGCCATAAACCAGATTCTGCTGAGCTGCCGGACGCATGCCATAAATTCAGACCCTAGGGCGCCCCACCTCAACATAAGCAGATCGGGCCACCATGCCCCTAGGCCCTTACCAGAACCCCTCTTTAGGTTTTCAGGCTTCCATCCCAGGGGGCCTGCCTCCCATGTCCCCCCAGATTAAGGTCTACTGAGCGCCACCACGGGACTCCACCTGGCACTCATGAGGAAAACTTGTGGTTTAGAGCTGCACTGAACACTCAGACGGGGAGAAACCTGCAAACCCCCGTAATGCCACCCCACCATGAGTCACCCCCATGGCCATAAAACCAGATTCTCCTGCGATGCCAGATCTATGCCCTCAACTCGACCCTTAGGGGAGCCCGCATCAGCACCGGCACATCGGACCTGCCATGCCCTTCGGCCCTAACCATAAACCGAGGTGGGGTGTACAGGCTTTCATGAACAGAGGCCTGTCCCCCAAGCCCGCCAGATTGGGCACCTCCGAGATTCATGCCAGTAGAGACTAAGGATTCCTCAGTGACACCCCAGGACTGCGTCTGCCACACAGGAGGAAACCATGCCATTTGGAGCTCTGCAGAACCCTCAGGGTAGGAGAAACCTGCATGCAACCCTGAGGTCACGCCCAGCTTCTGTGGCATCCCTGGACACAAACTCTGAGTCTGACATGCCACCTGATACCCACCCTGAAGTCAGCCCACCAGGGAGCCCACCTCAGCAGTAGCAGATTGAGCATGCCATGCCCCTACGCCCTTACCGTAGCTCTAGTTTCTGATTTCGGGCTTCCATCCCAAGAGGCCTGGCCCCCAAACTCCCCAGATTCAGGACCCCCCTGTAACAAGGCAGAAACCTGAATGCCATGCAGGGGGAAGCCATGACATTTGGAGCTCCAAAGTTTCCTCAGAGAGGGAGAAACCAGCATGCCCCTCTAAAGCCACCCCCACGATCAGCCGTCCCTCTGGCCAGAAACCCTGACTCTTCTGCATTGCAGGATGCATTTCCTCAACTCAATTCTGAGGGTATCTCACCTCTGTGTCAGCTGATCAGGCCTGTCCTGCCCAGCCCATTACCCTTAACCCTATGTTGCATTTTCAGGCTTCCTTCCCCAGGGGCCTATCCACCAAGCCCTCTAGATTGGTAAACTTGGAGCCACACTGTAGGAGTCCCACTGCAACCCAGCAGGAAACTTGTCCCTTTGGAGCTGTGCAGAACCCTCAGAGCCAGAGAAACCTGCATGACCCCATTAGGACTCCCCCACATTCTGCAGGCCCCTGGCCACAAACCCAGAGCCTGATTCACCACCTGACCCCCATTCTCAACTCAGCTCCTTGGGGAACTCACCTCAACACCAGCAGTTCGGGCCTGCCACGCCACTAGCGCAGCTCTGCTCATGGACACCACCAGCTCTAGGCAGACCTAGAACTCCCCTGTCTGCGGCAAAGCTCTGGGATCCCCCCTCCTTCTTCCCAATTTACACTGGCCCAGGCATTCATGAGAAAGGGGAAGGCTACCTCTTGAATGCTTAATACCTCCTTTCCTCTTCAGCCCTATTTCTCTCCACTTACCTTTGCACCTGGGCAAACTGAAAGTAACATATCAATGGAACATGTACATGCTCTGAGATCTAAATCTTTCATGGCAACTTTCTGAGGGCTCCTTATGCAATAGGAAACTAGTGTATCCTGCCACAGAGTGTTTCATAATGAACAGCTACAGAACAGGAGAGCAAAAGTCATTCCAGTTTTACCTCAGTCTTCATGAAGTAGAACATGGTCTTCTTTTCTTCATTGACTTCAATTCCAATTCGTTTCCATGCAATGTTCATTCCTCTCCTTCAGGGGTAGGATTTTGTGATTCCTCACCTGCATAGAACACCCAGAGCTCATCACAACAAGTACTCTCCCTAATAGCTGTCACCCACTTAACCCTTCGCCCCACACCCCTGCCCCCTAGCAACCCTTGATTTTGCTCTAGGTTAGAGTCTGTTTCCTCATTGGCCTTTCTCTCCTCACTATGTTCATCTGTTTTCTTTCTGAAATTCCATAGAGGTCAAGATATAGGCTATTGGTCTTTTCTTACTGATTTTACTTAGCTAAATCCATTGTAGATCCATCCACATCCTTGCAGATGGTAAGATTTCATCCTTTTTGAACCTGGACCCTATTCCATTAAGAAGATGTGGGAGAATGAATACACATACACACACACACACACATATGATATATACGAGTGATATATATATATATCACTCATCAGTGAATGGACATTTGGTCTCCCTCCATTGTTTTACAATGGTTGAAAATGCTGCTGTAAATATCACGGTGCTTATACCCCACTGAATGTGCATTTTTGTGCCCTTTAGGGAAATAACTAGGAGGGCAATTGCTGGATCCTACTGTTGTTCAGTTCTTAGCTTTTGGAGGACAGACTGTATTCTTTCCAAGAGTGGCTGCAACAACACGCAGGCCCACCAACAATGTAGGAGGGTCCCGGATTTGGGTTGTTTTTTTTTTTTTAGATTTTATTTATTTATTTGACAGAGGTCACAAGTAGGCAGAGAGGCAGGCAGAGAGAGAGGACGAAGCAGAGTCCCCGCTGAGCAGAGAGCCCAATGCGGGGCTCAATCTCAGGACCCTGAGACCATGACCTGAGCCGAAGGCAGTGGCTTAACCCACTGAGCCACACAGGTGCCCCCGAGGGTTCCACTTTAAACAGAACATTCCCTGCCAGCAATTTCCTAAGGAGGAAATATAAAACCTGTGGGAAAACCTGACTCACTGAGCATCAGGAAAGCAGCCACAGAAATTCAGCCCAGGGTTCCTGACACCAAGTCCCTTGAAGCCAACAGAGTGCCTTTATCCAGGGAAATTCCCAAAGACTCTCCTTCTGACTTCACTACCCATGAAACTGCAGAGAAAATACAGCATGTCCAACCATATATAGCCGTTTGAGTGAACCTAGGAAGACAAGCATCCCTTTTAAATTGTCCAAGACTCCTTGGAATCATTTTGAATTTTCCCTCTGCCCTCATTGGAACTCTTTGGATTCAAAGACGAATCCATTAGGATACATCACCTTGGACAAAGAAGAAGCCATCATCCAAGTCTCTATCTGACCACAAACAGCCACCTCACTCTAGATGCCAGCCGTTCCACCAGAGTCTAGGCCCAGTGGAGTAAACACTGTTCGGTGAAGGAATACTTTCTATGTTCAAAAGGCACACCAAGTCAATCTCACCTTCCCTTTCGAATCCAAGGGATTTCCTAGGAAAGAGATGTTCCAAATACCTTTGTAAGCCAGAAATAAACAGAGAAAATGAGATCCCTGCCAGGTGCTCCCTGCAGAGAAACTCAGGAGCTCTGGCACCCGCACGAGATTGCTTACAGCTGGTTCAGTGTGCCATTTGTGAGCTCCACTGGAGACAAGAGAAAAGCCCAGGAAATTTGGGGTGAAAGGGAATTTTTACCTGCCATCCTGGCATGGATGTGACATTGTGACCCACGGGCCTGCTGTTTTCTCTGAACACTGACGTCCTGGGACAAGCTGCATGACTGACTCAGACGCTGACTTCCAAACTTCAGGTCTCATGGAGCCAGAGTTAAGAAGGGTTGTCAGGTGCAGATAAGCAGGCGTCTCCCACCTAAAGCCTGCACACCTGCTCTGATTCCTGGGAGAAGGAGAGACACAGGCTTGTTTCTTAACTGGTCATTCACTTCCCTCTCAAGCTGGCCAATGCCCTTGTCCTTTTTGGAGAAACAAACATACTTTTCCAAACAAACACTCAGCTCCTCGGTTCCAAATGCACCATGAGTCGGGTTTGGTTCCCCTGGCTCCAGAGCCCAACTGGGAGGACCCTCCTGAACCATCCTGACAGCACATTACCAGCAAACCTGGGGAAAGAGGGCACAATGCTGAGTGGGGGACAGGCTCCATCAATTCTTACCACCACCCTTGAGCCTGGAGAAACAGAGACTATACAGCTCACCACTCCGTCCTGTAAAAACAAGCTGTAGTGCCTCACGTTTCAGGGTCTCTCACCGGGCACCTCCGCCCTGCCTTCAGAGCCAGCAAGCTGCACTGACTCCTCTTCAGGTGTGTTTCCCATGGCAGCTCGCCGCTGCCTCCAGTGGTGGCAAGCAGCATCGCCATGCCTTCCAGGGTATCTCACACCACTGCTCACCACTCCCTCCAGTGGCGTGAACTGGCACTGCCGGGCCTTCCATAGACTCATTTTTTTTTTTATTTGTTTATTTACAGCATAACAGTGTTCATTGTTTTGGCATCACACCCAGTGCTCCATGCAGTACGTGCCCTCCCTATTAACCACCACCTGATTCCTCAAACTCCCACCCCACCCTGCCCCTCCAAAACCCTCTGGTTGTTTTTCAGAGTCCATAGTCTCTCATGGTTCATCTCCCCTTCCAGTTTCTCTCAAATCCCTCTCCTCTCCATCTCCCTATGTCCTCCGTGTTATTTGCTATGCTCCACAAATAAGTGAGACCATATGATACATGACTCTCTCTCTGCTTGACTTATTTCGCTCAGCATAATTTCTTCCAGTCCCGTCCATGTTGCTACAAAAGTTGGGTATTCATCCTTTCTGATGGAGGCATAATACTCCATTGCGTATATGGACCACATCTTCCTTATCCATTCATCCGTTGAAGGGCATCTTGGTTCTTTCCACAGTTTGGTGAGCATAGCCATTGCTACAATAAACATTGGGGTACAGATGGCCCTTCTTTTCACTCCATCTGTATCTTTGGGGTAAATACCCAGCAGTGCAATTGCAGGGTCATAGGGAAGCTCTATTCTTAATTTCTTGAGGAATCTCCACACTGTTCTCCAAAGTGGCTGCACCAACTTGCATTCCCACCAACAGTGTAAGAGGGTTCCCCTTTCTCCACATCCTCTCCAACAATCGTTGTTTCCTGTCTTGCTAATTTTGGCCATTCTAACTGGTGTCAGGTGGTATCTCAATGTGGTTTTAATTTGAATCTCCCTGATGGCTAGTGATGATGAACATTTTTTCATGTGTCTGATAGCCATTTGTATGTCTTCGTTGGAGAAGTGTCTGTTCATATCTTCTGCCCATTTTTGGATATGATTATCTGTTTTGTGTGTGTTGAGTTTGAGAAGTTCTTTCTAGATCCTGGATATCAACCTTTTGTCTGTACTGTCATTTGCAAATATCTTCTCCCATTCCGTGGGTTGCCTTTTTGTTTGGTGGACTGTTTCCTTTGCTGTGCAGAAGCTTTTGATCTTGATGAAGTGCCAAAAGTTCATTTTTGCTTTTGTTTCCTTGGCCTTTGGAGACATATCTTGAAAGAAGTTGCTGTGGCTGATATCGAAGAGGTTACTGCCTATGTTCTCCTCTAGGATTCTGATGGATTCCTGTCTCATGATGAGGTCTTTTATCCATTTCGAGTGTAAGAGAATGGTTGAGTTTCATTATTCTACATATAGCTGTCCAGTTTTCCCAGCACCATTGATTGAAGAGACTGTCTTTTTTTCCATTGAATATTTTTTCCTGTTTTGTCGAAGATTATTTCACCGTGGAGTTGAGGGTCCATATCTGGGCTCTCCACTCTGTTCCACTGGTCTATGTGTCTGTTTTTATGCCAGGACCACGCTGTCTTGGTGATCGCAGCTTTGTAGTAAAGCTTGAAATCGGGTAACGTGATGCCGCCAGTTTTGTTTTTGTTTTTCAACATTTCCTTAGCAATTCGGGGTCTCTTCTGATTCCATACAAATTTTAGGATTATTGGCTCCAGCTCTTTGAAAAATACCGGTGGAATTTTGATCGGAATGGCATTAAAAGCATAGATTGCTCTAGGCAGTATAAACATTTTAACAATGTTTATTCTTCCAATCCAAGAGCATGGAATTGTCTTCCATCTTTTTGGGTCTTCTTCAATTTCTTTCATGAGTGTTCTGTAGTTCCTCGAGTACAGGTCCTTTACCTCTTTGGTTAGGTTTATTCCCAGATATCTTATGGTTCTTGGTGCTCTAGTAAATGGAATCGATTCTCTAATTTCCCTTTCTGTATTTTCATTGTTAGTGTATAAGAAAGCCACTGATTTCTGTACATTGACTTTGTATCCTGCCACGTTACTGAATTGCTGTATGAGTCTAGTAGTTTGGGGGTGGAGTCTTTGGGGTTTTCCATATAAAAAATCATGTCATCTGCGAAGAGAGAGAGTTTGACTTCTTCCTTGCCAATTTGGATACCTTTTATTTCTCTTTGTTGTCTGATTGCCGTTGCTAGGACTTCTAATACTATGTTGAACAAGAGTGGTGAGAGTGGGCATCCAAGCCCATTAGAATAACGTCAGACCTTTTCACAGAGACCTGGCAAGCCAGGAAGGGCTGGCAAAATATATTCAGAGTACTAAATGAGAAGAACATGCAACCAAGAATACTCTATCCGGCAAGACTGACATTTAAAATGGATGGAGAGATAAAGAGTTTCCAAGACCGGCAAGGCTTAAAAGACTATGCAACCACCAAGCCGACACTGCAGGAAATATTAAGCGGGGTCCTATAAAAGAGAAAAAATCCTAAGAATATCATTGAACAGAAATATAGAAACAATCTACAGACAGAAAGGCTTCAAAGGCAACATGACATGAATCAAAACCTATCTCTCAATAATCACTCTCAATGTGAATGGCCTAAATGCGCCCATAAAACGACACAGGGTTGCAGATTGGATAAAACGACAGGACCCATCCATATGTTGTCTACAAGAGACCCATTTTGAACCTAAGGATACACCCAGACTGAAAGTGAACGGATGGAGAAGCATCTTTCATGCCAATGGGCCTCAAAAGAAGGCCGGGGTAGCGATTCTCATATCAGATAAATTAGATTTTAAACTAAAGACTGTAGTCAGAGATACAGAAGGACACTCCATAATTCTTAAAGGGACTATCCGCCAAGATGATCTAACAATTGTGAATATCTATGCCCCCAATATGGGAGCTCCCAATTCCATAAGAAAACTATTAATCAAGATAAAGAGTCATATTGATATGAATACAATAATAGTAGGAGATCTTCATACGCCTCTCTCAAAAATAGACAGATCATCGAAGCAGAAAATTAAAAAAGAAATAAGAGCATTGAATGAAACATTGGACCAGACGGACCTCATAGACATATACAGAACATTCCACCCTAAAACAACAGAATGCACATTCTTCTCAAGTGCACATGGAACCTTCTCCAGAATAGACCACATACTGCGTCACAAGGATTGAGGATGCCTGATACTCATGCTGGGAATCTGCCTGCCACGCAGGGCACCGCTGTGCTGTTTGGAGCTGCGCTGAACCCTCAGAGCTGGAGAAACTTCCATGCACCCCTGAAGTCACCCCCAGGTTATGCGAATGTCTGGACACACACCCAGAGGCTAATGCCCCGTCTGACACCCGAACTCAACTCAGCGCACCAGGGCACCTGCCTCTGCACTGGCATATCAGGTCTACCATGGCCCTAGGCCTTAACCCTATCCCTAATTTTGGTTTTCAGGTATCATCCCCAAGAGTCCTGACCCCAAGACCCCAAGATTAAAGAATCCTGAGTGACACCTCAGGACTCTGTCCACCATGCAGGAGGAAACCATGCTGTTTGGAGCTGTGTCGAATCCTCAGAGCGGGAGAAACCTGCACGGTTCACCTGAGGCTATCCCCCACCCTCTGCGCACTATTGGGCCACAAATGTGGAGGCTGGCACTCAGCCTGCCTACCACCCAGGAGGAAACCGTGCCATTTGAAACTGAGTAGAACACTCAGAGTGGGAGAAACTGCATGCCTCCCTGAGCACAACCCCCTCCTTCAGCGGTCCCCTGACCACAAACCTGGACCCTCTCATGCCACCGGACCTCTGCCCTCAATTCATCCCCCTGGGATCCCTTCTCAGTGCCAGCAAATTGGGCCTGCCATGCCCCTGACCCTAACCTTAAGCCTAGGTTGCATTTTCAGTCTTCATCCCCAGAGGCTGGTCCCCCAATTCCTCCATATTTGGACCCCTGAGCCACAACCCAGTGCTCTGTCTGCCACCCGGGAGGAAACCGTTCTGTTTGGAGCTGCACAGAACCATCGGAACGGGAGAAATCTTCATGCTCCCTGAAGCCACCTCCACCTTCGGCCACCCCCCAGGCACAAACCCAGATCGTAATGCACCACCTGACCATGGCCCTCAACTCAGTACCCCAGACATCTAGCCTCGGCACCAGCAGATCAGGCCAGCCATGCCCCTGTGCTCTTTTCCAAGCCCTAGGTTGTGTTTTCAGTCTTCTGTCCTCTGATGATTGACACCAAAGCTCCGCTGATGGGTTACACCTGAACTATACCAGAATATTTCTTGGCCCCCTGAGGCTATCCCACTTTCAGCACCCCCCGTTCACACCTGGATCTTAACACTCACACTGACCCACGTCCTCAACTCTGCTCCCCAGGTCACTCCTCTCAGGGTGGCCTATTGAGACTGACATGACCCTCAGCCCTAACCAAAACTTAGGTACATTTTCTGTCTTGTGTCCCAAGAATACAGGTACCAAAGCCCCACATATGTGGGACCCCTGAGAAATGCCAGAGGACTCTGTCTTCAACCCAGAAGGAAACAGTAGAATTGGAACTCTGCCAAGGACTGAGAGCAGGAGAAATCTGCCTTTCCCCCCATGGCCACCAACCCGGAGCCTGACTCAGACTGACCCATGTTCTCTACTCAGTCCCCGTGAGAGCTCTGCACAGCACCAGCAAATCAGGCCTGTCATGTTGCTGGGACCTAGCCCTAACCCTAGGTTGGGGTTTCATGCTCTGTCCCCAGAGGACTGGCACCCAAGTCCCACGGATGGGGACCCCTGAGCAAGATTTGAGATCTCTGCCTGCCACCCAGAAGGAAACCATACCATTTGGGACTCTGCAAAGGATTCTGAGCAGGAGAAATCTGCCACGCACCACTGAGTTCACCCAGAGTCAGCAGCTGGACACAAACCTGAACCTGACACTTACTCTATCCATCCCTCTGTACTCAGCCCTCTGGATAGCTTGCCACACCACCATCAGATTGGGCCTGCCATGCTCCTAACCCCTAACTGAAGCTTAGTTTGTGTTCTGAGCATTCAATTCCTAGGGGTCTGGCTCCCTACCCCACGGACTGGGGTCACCTTAGCCATACCACAGGAGGAAAGCGTGCCATGTAGACCTCTAGAAAGTATTCAAAGCAGGATAAAATGCCTGCCCATCTGAGCCTATACCAGCAAACCCCCAATTTCAGTGGCCTCTAGGTCACAAACCCTGTGCCTGACCAGAACCAGAACACTCATCCTTCATTCCAGCCTCTAGGAACCACACACACTGTCAGCTGTTTGGGCCTGCAATGTCCTTTGGCCCTAACTCTATCCCTAGCTTGGGTTCTCATGTCTCCGTCCCATAAGGGTGGGCTCCAAAGCCCTAGGATTTGGGGATGCCTGAGCAATACCACAGGACTCAGCCTCACACCCAGATGGAAATCTTTCCATAATGGACTCCAGTAAGTATATAGGTCAGTATAAATATGAAGGCCCATCTGTTTCCATCCCAGTGAACTCCCACATTCAAGGGCTCATGGATTGAAACCCTGAGCCGGACACTCACCCTGACCCATGTCCTCAACTCAGCCCTCCAGGACGCTCACCACACGGTTGGCAATTCAGACCTTCCATTTTCCTAGGTCCTAACCCTAACCCTATTTGGAGTTCTGAGAGGTCCATCTGTAGAGGCCTGGATCCCAAGCCCCGGGTATTGGGAACACTTTAGCAAAACCAGAGGATCAGCCCGCCACACAAAAGGAAACTCCTTTTTTTACTCCAGACTGGATTCAGAGCATGAGACATCTGAATGCAAACCTGAGACAATGTCAGTGAACCTACACTTCCATCCACGCTCTGAAGACAATCCCTGAGCTTGATACACACCCTAAATCTCCATTGTATCTCAGACCTTGTGAAAATCTCCAAAGTTCTGGCTGATTGTATCTTCTAGGCTTCTGGGCCTTAATCCAACGGAAGGTCTAGACATGGGCGAAAATATGAACAGATATTTCTCCAATGATGACACGCATGTGACCAACAGATATATACATAAATGTTCTATATCACATGGCTTCTGGGAAATGCAAATCTAAACCACATTGAGGTGTCCTATCACATCAGGCAGAATGTCTAAAGTTAACAGGACATGAAACCACAAATATTGGTGAGGATGCAGAGAATGGAGAACCCTCCTACACTCCTGGTTGGAATGCAGACTGTTATATCCACTCTGGAAAACAGTACGGGGTTTCCTCAAGAAGTTAAAAGTAAAGTTACCCTAAAACACAGCAATTTCACTACAGGGCTTTTACCACAAAAATAGAGATGTAGGGGAAAGAACTGGCACCTGCACCCCAGTGTTCATCGCAACAATATCCACTCTAGATAAACTATGGAAAGAACCCAGATATCTATGGACAGAGGAATGGATAAAGAAGATGTGGTTCATATATTCAATGGAATATTCCTCAGCCATCAGAAAGGATGAATACTTACCATCACATCAACCTGGATGGGTCTGGAAGATATTATGCTGAGTAAAATATGTCCATGAAAGAAACACAATTATCATAGGGTTTCACTCATATGTGAAATATCAGAAACAGGGCAGAGAACCGTAGGCAAAGGAAGGGGAAACAGAATGGGAAGTCATCAGAGATGGGGAAAAAACCATGACAGACTCTTAACTATAGCAACCAACTGAGGGTTGCTGGATGGGGGGTGGGGGGGTAACTGGGGTGATGGGCATTAAGGAGGGCACGTGATGCAATACACATCTGATATATTATTTAACACTACATCTGAAAATAATGATGTATGATAAGTTGGCTCATTGAATTCAAATAAAAAATGAAAGAACTCAAATAAACTACCCTAACAATTTGTATGGAATCACAAAAGATACTGAACAACCAGCACAATGTTATGAAGAAAAACAAAGCTGGAGGCGTCACAATTCCATATTTCAAATTATACTACAAAGCTGCGTTCATCCTCACAGTATGGGACTGGCAAAAAAAAAAAAAATACACACAGTGACCAAGGAAACGGAATAGAAGCTCAGACATCAGCCCACAATCACGTGCCCAATTAATCTTCTGCAAAAGAGGCAAAACTATTAAAAGGGAAAAGGACAGTTTCTACAACAAATGGTGTTGGGAAAACTGAACAGCTATGCACAAAACAATGAAATTAGACTGCTTTCTTACACCATATGGACAAATAAATTCAAAACAGTTTCAAGACCTCAATGTGAGACCTTAAATCATAAAAATCCTACAAGAGGGCACAGACAGTAACTTCTCTGACATGAACCATACATTTAATAGACATGCCTCCTAAGGCAAAGGAAACAAAAGCAAAAATAAACTACTAGAGCTCCATCAATATAAAAACTTACCGCACAGCAGAACAGCAATGAAAATGTAATAAATAGAATACAACGTACTTAATAGGAGAAGATGTTTGCAAATATCATGTGCAATAAAGGGGTAGTGTCCAAAATATGTAGAACTGATACAACGCAACAACCAAAAAACAAAAAATCCAATTAAAAAATAGACAGAAGACATGAACAGACATTGCTCCAAAGAAGACATACAGATGGCCAACAGTCACGTGAGAAGATGTTCACATCAGCCATCAACAGGAAAATCCAAATGAAAAGGTCCATGAGATATTACCTCATACTATCAGAATGGCTAACAGCACCAGCACAAGAAAACAAATGTTGGGAGGATGTGGGTAAAAGGGAACCCTCTTGCACTGTGGTGGGAATGCTAGCTGCTGCAGTCCCTGTGGAAAACAGTATCACTGTTCTTCAAAACGTTAAATATTAGAACTACCTTATAATCCAGCAATCACACTACCGGGTGATTACCCGACGAATATGAGAACAGTAACTCAAAAGGATACATGTGCCCCTATGATTCTTGCAACATTAATTACAATATTACAATATGGAAACAATCCAAGTATTTCTTGATAACTTGATAAATGAGATGATAAATGTATACACACACACACACAGTGCGAAATTACTCAGCCATAAAAAATCTTGCCATTTGCAGACACATGGATGGAGCTAGAGAATACTATCCTAAGTGAAATCAGTCAGTCAGAGAAAGACAAAGGCCTTTGGATGTCACTCTTCCATGGAATTTAGGAAACAAACATACATAAATAAAGGAGAAAGAAGATACAAAACAAAAACCGACTCTGTGGTTACCAGAGTGGAAGTGGATGGAGGGATGAGTGATATAGATGACGGGGACTAAGAGTACAATTTTCTTTTTTTTATTTGTTTATTTTCAGCATAACAGTGTTCACTGTTTTTGCACCACACCCAGTGCTCCATGCAGTACGTGCCCTCCCTATTACCCACCACCTGGTTCCCCAACCTCCCAACCCCCGCCCTTCCAAAACACTCAGGTTGTTTTTCAGAGTCCATAGTCTCTCATGGTTCATCTCCCCTTCCAGGTTCCCTCAACTCCCTCTCCTCTCCATCTCCCCATGTCCTCCGTGTTCTTTGTTATGCTCCACAAATAAGGGAGACCATATGATATTTGACTCTCTCTGCTTGACTTATTTCACTCAGCATAATCTCTTCGAGTCCCTTCCATGTTGCTACAAAAGTTGGGTATTCATCCTTTCTGATGGAGCCATAATACTCCATTGTGTATATGTATCACATCTTCCTTATCCATTCATCCGTTGAAGGGCATCTTGGTTCTTTCCACAGTTTAGCGACCGTGGCCATTGCTGCAATAAACATTGGGGTACAGATGGCTCTTCTTTTCACTCCATCTGTATCTTTGGGGTAAATACCCATCAGTGTAATTGCAGGGTCATAGGGAAGCTCTATTTTTAATTTCTTGAATCATCTGCACACTGTTCTCCAAAGTGGCTGCACTAAATTGCAGTCTCACCAACAGTGTAAAAGGGTTCCACTTTCTCGACATCCTCTCCAACAAACGTTATTTCCTGTCTTCCTAATTTTGGACATTCTAACTGGTGTCAGGTGGTATCTCAATGTAGTTTTAATTAGAATCTCCCTGATGGCGAGGCAGACGCCTCCCTCTCCACAGATTCTGGGGGTCTCACCTTGGCGGTGGCAGCTGGGGCCGGGCCTGCCACGAAATCCGGGCCCGGACCCAGGCCTGCTTGTTCAGCCTTCCATTGCCAGGGGCCTGTACCTAGGGCCTCACCCCGGGAATCCTGAGTCCCGGGCCACAAGTCCGCCACAGTCCCAGAGACAATGGTGCCTTTCGCGGCTGCATCCCAGCCGAGTGAGAGATCAGTTCGTTCCCCCACAGAGGCCAGACCGCTCCAAGTGCGCCCCGGGGGCCTACCAGGGCGAAGGCGGACGCCCGGCCACAGCCCCTCCATCAACTCTGCTCAGGGAAAACTCCCCGGCGCCGGGACCGCCGACTGCGCCCCATCGTCACGGCTCGTTGTCAGGGTGGCCGCGAAATGCCCCAAGAGAGAAAGGGCCCTGGGCCTCACGGAACTGGGCGGTCACCAGGGCTGCTGAAAGCCGGCGAATTCTCACGAGCGTTCTGACCAAATCGATCCCGATTTGGGCAAAACGCTCGTGAGAATTGCCCGGAAAACAGGCGGCAAACACACTTTGGGCACGACAGGGCCGCAGGGCCACCCCCCTGGGCCCTGCCCGGGATCGCGTGTCGTCGCGATCCGGTACCGCCAGGAGGAGCTCCGGGATGTGGGCCCCGGGGAGGCCGACGCCTCCCGCTCCTCAGCCTCCGGGGGTCCCCTCCTTGGCGGGGGCAGCTCGGGACGGGCCGGACCCGAAAGCCGGGCCCGGGCCCAGGCCTGCTTCCTCAGCCTTCCGTTGCCAGGGGCCTGAGCCTGGGGGCCTCCGCATGGGGAACCCTGAGTCCCGCGCCACGAGTCCCCCCGACCGTCCCAGCGACAACGGCACCTTTCGCGGCTTCGTCCCAGCCGTGGAGTGAGAGATCACTCCGTTCCCCCACAGAGGCCAGCCCCCTCTATGGGCGCCCCGGCCGCCCGCCACGGCGGAGGCAGACGCCCGGCCACGGCGCCTCCATCCACTCTCCTCGGGGAAACCTCCCCGGCGCCGGGGCCGCCGGCCGCGCCCCATCGTCGCGGCTCGTTTTCCGGGTGGCCGCGCCATGCCCCGAGCGAGAAGGGCCCTGCTGCACGCGGAACTGGGCGCTGACCAGGGCTGCCCAACGCCGGCCAATTCTCACGAGCGTTCTGCCCAAATCGATCCCGATTTGGGCAGAACACTCGTGCGAATTGGCCGGAAAATGCCCGGCGAACACACTTCGGGCACCACAGGGCCGCAGGGCGGCCCCCCCCGGGGCCCTGTCCGGGATCGCGGGTCGTCGCGTTCCGGCACCGCCAGGAGGAGCTCCGGGACGCGTGCCCCGGGGAGGCCGAAGCCTCCCGCTCCTCAGCCTCCGGGGGTCCCCTCCCTGGCGCCGGCAGCTGGGGCCGGGCCAGCCCCGAAAGCCGGGCCCGGGCCCGGGCCTGCTTGCTCAGCCTTCCGTTGCCAGGGGCCTGAGCCTGGGGGCATCCCCATGGGGAACCATGAATCCCGCGCCACGAGTCCCCCGACCGTCCCGGCGACAACGGCACCTTTCGCGGCTTCGTCCTTGCCGCGGTGAGAGACCAGTCCGTTTCCCCACAGAGGCCAGCCCCCTCCAGGGGCGCCCCGGCCGCCCGCCACGGAGGAGGCGGACGCCCGGCCACGGCGCCTCCATCCACTCTGCTCGGGGAAAACTGCCCGGCCTCGCGGCTGCCGGCCGCGCCCCATCGTCGCGGCTCGTTTTCTGGGTGGCCGCGCCATGCCCCGAGCGAGAAAGGGCCCTGCTGCACGCGGAACTGGGCTCTGACCAGGGCTGCCCAACGCCGGCCAATTCTCACGAGCGTTCTGCCCAACTCGATCCCGATTTGGGCAGAACGCTCGTGAGAATTGGCCGGAAAATGCCCGGCGAACACACTTCGGGCACCAGAGGGCCGCAGGGCCGCCCCCCCGGGGCCCTGTCCTGGATCGCGTGTCGTCGCGTTCCGGCACCGCCAGGAGGAGCTCCGGGAGGCGGGCCCCGGGGAGGCCGAAGCCTCCCGCTCCTCAGCCTCCGGGGGTCCCCTCCCTGGCGCCGGCAGCTGGGGCCGGGCCAGCCCCGAAAGCCGGGCCCGGGCCTGGGCCTGCTTGCTCAGCCTTCCGTTGCCAGGGGCCTGAGCCTGGGGGCCTCCCCATGGGGAACTCTGAGTCCCGCGCCACGAGTCCCCCGACCGTCCCAGCGACAACGGCACCTTTCGCGGCTTCGTCCTAGCCGCGGAGTGAGAGACCAGTCCGTTTCCCCACAGAGGCCAGACCCCTCCAGGGGCGCCCCGGCCGCCCGCCACGGCGGAGGCGGACGCCCGGCCACGGCGCCTCCATCCACTCTGATTGGGGAAAACTGCCCGGCGCCGCGGCTGCCGACCGCGCCCCATCGTCGCGGCTCGTTTTCTGGGTGGCCGCGCCATGCCCCGAGCGAGAAAGGGCCCTGCTGCTCGCGGATCTGGGCGCTGACCAGGGCTGCCCAACGCCGGCCAATTCTCACGAGCGTTCTGATCCCGATTTGGGCAGAACGCTCGTGAGAATTGGCCGGAAAACGCCCGGCGAACACACTTCGGGCACCACAGGGCCGCAGGGCGGCCCCCCCCGGGGCCCTGTCCGGGATCGCGGGTCGTCGCGTTCCGGCACCGCCAGGAGGAGCTCCGGGAGGCGTGCCCCGGGGAGGCCGACGCCTCCCGCTCCTCAGCCTCCGGGGGTCCCCTCCCTGGCGCCGGCAGCTGGGGCCGGGCCAGCCCCGAAAGCCGGGCCCGGGCCCGGGCCTGCTTGCTCAGCCTTCCGTTGCCAGGGGCCTGAGCCTGGGGGCATCCCCATGGGGAACCCTGAGTCCCGCGCCACGAGTCCCCCGACCGTCCCGGCGACAACGGCACCTTTCGCGGCTTCGTCCTTGCCGCGGAGTGAGAGACCAGTCCGTTTCCCCACAGAGGCCAGCCCCCTCCAGGGGCGCCCCGGCCGCCCGCCACGGCGGAGGCGGACGCCCGGCCACGGCGCCTCCATCCACTTTGCTTGGGGAAAACTGCCCGGCGCCGCGGCTGCCGGCCGCTTCCCATCGTCGCGGCTCGTTTTCTGGGTGGCCGCGCCATGCCCCGAGCGAGAAAGGGCTCTGCTGCACGCGGAACTGGGCGCTGACCAGGGCTGCCCAACGCCGGCCAATTCTCACGAGCGTTCTGCCCAAATCGATCCCGATTTGGGCAGAACGCTCGTGAGAATTGGCCGGAAAACGCCCGGCGAACACACTTCGGGCACCACAGGGCCGCAGGGCGGCCCCCCCCGGGGCCCTGTCCGGGATCGCGGGTCGTCGCGGTCCGGCACCTCCAGGAGGAGCTCCGGGAGGCGTGCCCCGGGGAGGCCGACGCCTCCCGCTCCTCAGCCTCCGGGGGTCCCCTCCCTGGCGCCGGCAGCTGGGGCCGGGCCAGCCCCGAAAGCCGGGCCCGGGCCCGGGCCTGCTTGCTCAGCCTTCCGTTGCCAGGGGCCTGAGCCTGGGGGCCTCCCCATGGGGAACCCTGAGTCCCGCGCCACGAGTCCCCCGACCGTTCCGGCGACAACGGCACCTTTCGCGGCTTCGTCCTAGCCGCGGAGTGAGAGACCAGTCCGTTTCCCCACAGAGGCCAGCCCCCTCCAGGGGCGCCCCGGCCGCCCACCACGGCGGAGGCGGACGCCAGGCCACGGCGCCTCCATCCACTCTGCTCGGGGAATACTCCCCGGCGCCGCGGCTGCCGGCCACGCCCCATCGTCGCGGCTCGTTTTCCGGGTGGCCGCGCCATGCCCCGAGCGAGAAGGGCCCTGCTGCACGCGGAACTGGGCGCTGACCAGGGCTGCCCAACGCCGGCCAATTCTCACGAGCGTTCTGCCCAAATCGATCCCGATTTGGGCAGAACGCTCGTGCGAATTGGCCGGGAAACGCCCGGCGAACACACTTCGGGCACCACAGGGCCGCAGGGCGGCCCCCCCTGGGGCCCTGTCCGGGATCGCGGGTCGTCGCGTTCCGGCACCGCCAGGAGGAGCTCCGGGACGCGTGCCCCGGGGAGGCCGACGCCTCCCGCTCCTCAGCCTCCGGGGGTCCCCTCCCTGGCGCCGGCAGCTGGGGTCGGGCCAGCCCTGAAAGCCGGGCCCGGGCCCGGGCCTGCTTGCTCAGCCTTCGGTTGCCAGGGGCCTGAGCCTGGGGGCCTCCCCATGGGGAACCCTGAGTCCCGCGCCACGAGTCCCCCGACCGTCCCGGCGACAACGGCACCTTTCGCGGCTTCGTCCTACCCGCGGAGTGAGAGACCAGTCCGTTTCCCCACAGAGGCCAGCCCCCTCCAGGGGCACCACGGCCGCCCGCCACGGCGGAGGCGGACGCCCGGCCACGGCGCCTCCATCCACTCTGCTCGGGGAAACCTCCCCGGCGCCGGGGCCGCCGGCCGCGCCCCATCGTCGCGGCTCGTTTTCCGGGTGGCCGCGACATGCCCTGAGCGAGAAAGGGCCCTGCTGCACGCGGAACTGGGCGCTGACCAGGGCGGCCCAACGCCGGCCAATTCTCACGAGCGTTCTGCCCAAATCGATCCCGATTTGGGCAGAACGCTCGTGCGAATTGGCCGGGAAACGCCCGGCGAACACACTTCGGGCACCACAGGGCCGCAGGGCGGCCCCCCCTGGGGCCCTGTCCGGGATCGCGGGTCGTCGCGTTCCGGCACCGCCAGGAGGAGCTCCGGGACGCGTGCCCCGGGGAGGCCGACGCCTCCCGCTCCTCAGCATCCGGGGGTCCCCTCCCTGGCGCCGGCAGCTGGGGTCGGGCCAGCCCTGAAAGCCGGGCCCGGGCCCGGGCCTGCTTGCTCAGCCTTCGGTTGCCAGGGGCCTGAGCCTGGGGGCCTCCCCATGGGGAACCCTGAGTCCCGCGCCACGAGTCCCCCGACCGTCCCGGCGACAACGGCACCTTTCGCGGCTTCGTCCTACCCGCGGAGTGAGAGACCAGTCCGTTTCCCCACAGAGGCCAGCCCCCTCCAGGGGCGCCCCGGCCGCCCACCACGGCGGAGGCGGACGCCAGGCCACGGCGCCTCCATCCACTCTGCTCGGGCAATACTCCCCGGCGCCGCGGCTGCCGGCCACGCCCCATCGTCGCGGCTCGTTGTCCGGGTGGCCGCGCCATGCCCCAAGCGAGAAGGGCCCTGCTGCACGCGGAACTGGGCGCTGACCAGGGCTGCCCAACGCCGGCCAATTCTCACGAGCGTTCTGCCCAAATCGATCCCGATTTGGGCAGAACGCTCGTGCGAATTGGCCGGAAAACGCCCGGCGAACACACTTCGGGCACCACAGGGCCGCAGGGCGGCCCCCCCCGGGGTCCTGTCCGGGATCGCGGGTCGTCGCGTTCCGGCACCGCCAGGAGGAGCTCCGGGAGGCTTGCCCCGGGGAGGCCGACGCCTCCCGCTCCTCAGCCTCCGGGGGTCCCCTCCCTGGCGCCGGCAGCTGGGGCCGGGCCAGCCCCGAACCCGGGCCCGGGCCCGGGCCTGCTTGCTCAGCCTTCCGTTGCCAGGGGCCTGAGCCTTGGGGCCTCCCCATGGGGAACCCTGAGTCCCGCGCCACGAGTCCCCCGACCGTCCCGGCGACAACGGCACCTTTCGCGGCTTCGTCCTACCCGCGGAGTGAGAGACCAGTCCGTTTCCCCACAGAGGCCAGCCCCCTCCAGGGGCGCCCCGGCCGCCCACCACGGCGGAGGCGGACGCCAGGCCACGGCGCCTCCATCCACTCTGCTCGGGGAATACTCCCCGGCGCCGCGGCTGCCGGCCACGCCCCATCGTCGCGGCTCGTTGTCCGGGTGGCCGCGCCATGCCCCGAGCGAGAAGGGCCCTGCTGCACGCGGAACTGGGCGCTGACCAGGGCTGCCCAACGCCGGCCAATTCTCACGAGCGTTCTGCCCAAATCGATCCCGATTTGGGCAGAACGCTCGTGCGAATTGGCCGGAAAACGCCCGGCGAACACACTTCGGGCACCACAGGGCCGCAGGGCGGCCCCCCCCGGGGCCCTGTCCGGGATCGCCTGTCGTCGCGTTCCGGCACCGCCAGGAGGAGCTCCGGGAGGCTTGCCCCGGGGAGGCCGACGCCTCCCGCTCCTCAGCCTCCGGGGGTCCCCTCCCTGGCGCCGGCAGCTGGGGCCGGGCCAGCCCCGAACCCGGGCCCGGGCCCGGGCCTGCTTGCTCAGCCTTCCGTTGCCAGGGGCCTGAGCCTGGGGGCCTCCCCATGGGGAACCCTGAGTCCCGCGCCACGAGTCCCCCGACCGTCCCGGCGACAACGGCACCTTTCGCGGCTTCGTCCTACCCGCGGAGTGAGAGACCAGTCCGTTTCCCCACAGAGGCCAGCCCCCTCCAGGGGCGCCCCGGCCGCCCACCACGGCGGAGGCGGACGCCAGGCCACGGCGCCTCCATCCACTCTGCTCGGGGAATACTCCCCGGCGCCGCGGCTGCCGGCCACGCCCCATCGTCGCGGCTCGTTGTCCGGGTGGCCGCGCCATGCCCCGAGCGAGAAGGGCCCTGCTGCACGCGGAACTGGGCGCTGACCAGGGCTGCCCAACGCCGGCCAATTCTCACGAGCGTTCTGCCCAAATCGATCCCGATTTGGGCAGAACGCTCGTGCGAATTGGCCGGAAAACGCCCGGCGAACACACTTCGGGCACCACAGGGCCGCAGGGCGGCCCCCCCCGGGGCCCTGTCCGGGATCGCCTGTCGTCGCGTTCCGGCACCGCCAGGAGGAGCTCCGGGAGGCTTGCCCCGGGGAGGCCGACGCCTCCCGCTCCTCAGCCTCCGGGGGTCCCCTCCCTGGCGCCGGCAGCTGGGGCCGGGCCAGCCCCGAACCCGGGCCCGGGCCCGGGCCTGCTTGCTCAGCCTTCCGTTGCCAGGGGCCTGAGCCTGGGGGCCTCCCCATGGGGAACCCTGAGTCCCGCGCCACGAGTCCCCCGACCGTCCCGGCGACAACGGCACCTTTCGCGGCTTCGTCCTACCCGCGGAGTGAGAGACCAGTCCGTTTCCCCACAGAGGCCAGCCCCCTCCAGGGGCGCCCCGGCCGCCCACCACAGCGGAGGCGGACGCCAGGCCACGGCGCCTCCATCCACTCTGCTCGGGGAATACTCCCCGGCGCCGCGGCTGCCGGCCACGCCCCATCGTCGCGGCTCGTTGTCCGGGTGGCCGCGCCATGCCCCGAGCGAGAAGGGCCCTGCTGCACGCGGAACTGGGCGCTGACCAGGGCTGCCCAACGCCGGCCAATTCTCACGAGCGTTCTGCCCAAATCGATCCCGATTTGGGCAGAAAGCTCGTGCGAATTGGCCGGAAAACGCCCGGCGAACACACTTCGGGCACCACAGGGCCGCAGGGCGGCCCCCCCCGGGGTCCTGTCCGGGATCGCAGGTCGTCGCGGTCCGGCACCTCCAGGAGGAGCTCCGGGAGGCGTGCCCCGGGGAGGCCGACGCCTCCTGCTCCTCAGCCTCCGGGGGTCCCCTCCCTGGCGCCGGCAGCTGGGGCCGGGCCATCCCCGAAAGCCGGGCCCGGGCCCGGGCCTGCTTGCTCTGCCTTCCGTTGCTAGGGGCCTGAGCCTGGGGGCCTCCCCATGGGGAACCCTGAGTCCCGCGCCACGAGTCCCCCGACCGTGACGGCGACAACGGCACCTTTCTCGGCTTCGTCCTAGCCGCGGAGTGAGAGACCAGTCCGTTTCCCCACAGAGGCCAGCCCCCTCCAGGGGCGCCCCGGCCGCCCGCCACGGCGGAGGCGGACGCCCGGCCACGGCGCCTCCATCCACTCTGCTCGGGGAAAACTCCCCGGCGCCGCGGCTGCCGGCCGCGCCCCATCGTCACGGCTCGTTTTCCGGGTGGCCGCGCCATGCCCCGAGCGAGAAGGGCCCTGCTGCACGCGGAACTGGGCGCTGACCAGGGCTGCCCAACGCCGGCCAATTCTCACGAGCGTTCTGCCCAAATCGATCCCGATTTGGGCAGAACGCTCGTGAGAATTGGCCGGAAAACGCCCGGCGAACACACTTCGGGCACCACAGGGCCGCAGGGCGGCTCCCCCCGGGGCCCTGTCCGGGATCGCCTGTCGTCGCGTTCCGGCACCGCCAGGAGGAGCTCCGGGAGGCTTGCCCCGGGAGGCCGACGCCTCCCGCTCCTCAGCCTCCGGGGGTCCCCTCCCTGGCGCCGGCAGCTGGGGCCGGGCCAGCCCCGAACCCGGGCCCGGGCCCGGGCCTGCTTGCTCAGCCTTCCGTTGCCAGGGGCCTGAGCCTGGGGGCCTCCCCATGGGGAACCCTGAGTCCCGCGCCACGAGTCCCCCGACCGTCTCGGCGACAACGGCACCTTTCGCGGCTTCGTCCTACCCGCGGAGTGAGAGACCAGTCCGTTTCCCCACAGAGGCCAGCCCCCTCCAGGGGCGCCCCGGCCGCCCACCACGGCGGAGGCGGACGCCAGGCCACGGCGCCTCCATCCACTCTGCTCGGGGAATACTCCCCGGCGCCGCGGCTGCCGGCCACGCCCCATCGTCGCGGCTCGTTGTCCGGGTGGCCGCGCCATGCCCCGAGCGAGAAGGGCCCTGCTGCACGCGGAACTGGGCGCTGACCAGGGCTGCCCAACGCCGGCCAATTCTCACGAGCGTTCTGCCCAAATCGATCCCGATTTGGGCAGAACGCTCGTGCGAATTGGCCGGAAAACGCCCGGCGAACACACTTCGGGCACCACAGGGCCGCAGGGCGGCCCCCCCCGGGGTCCTGTCCGGGATCGCGGGTCGTCGCGTTCCGGCACCGCCAGGAGGAGCTCCGGGACGCGTGCCCCGGGGAGGCCGACGCCTCCCGCTCCTCAGCCTCCGGGGGTCCCCTCCCTGGCGCCGGCAGCTGGGGCCGGGCCAGCCCCGAAAGCCGGGCCCGGGCCCGGGCCTGCTTGCTCAGCCTTCCGTTGCCAGGGGCCTGAGCCTGGGGGCCTCCCCATGGGGAACCCTGAGTCCCGCGCCACGAGTCCCCCGACCGTCCCGGCGACAACAGCACCTTTCGCGGCTTCGTCCTAGCCGCGGAGTGAGAGACCAGTCCGTTTCCCCACAGAGGCCAGCCCCCTCCAGGGGCGCACCGGCCACCCGCCACGGCGGAGGCGGACGCCAGGCCACGGCGCCTCCATCCACTCTGCTCGGGGAAAACTCCCCGGCGCCGCGGCTGCCGGCCGCGCCCCATCGTCGCGGCTCGTTTTCCGGGTGGCCGCGCCATGCCCCGAGCGAGAAAGGGCCCTGCTGCACGCGGAACTGGGCGCTGACCAGGGCTGCCCAACGCCGGCCAATTCTCACGAGCGTTCTGCCCAAATCGATCCCGATTTGGGCAGAACGCTCGTGAGAATTGGCCGGAAAACGCCCGGCGAACACACTTCGGGCACCACAGGGCCGCAGGGCGGCCCCCCCCGGGGCCCTGTCCGGGATCGCAGGTCGTCGCGGTCCGGCACCTCCAGGAGGAGCTCCGGGAGGCGTGCCCCGGGGAGGCCGACGCCTCCCGCTCCTCAGCCTCCGGGGTTCCCCTCCCTGGCGCCGGCAGCTGGGGCCGGGCCATCCCCGAAAGCCGGGCCCGGGCCCGGGCCTGCTTGCTCTGCCTTCCGTTGCTAGGGGCCTGAGCCTGGGGGCCTCCCCATGGGGAACCCTGAGTCCCGCGCCACGAGTCCCCCGACCGTGCCGGCGACAACGGCACCTTTCGCGGCTTCGTCCTAGCCGCGGAGTGAGAGACCAGTCCGTTTCCCCACAGAGGCCAGCCCCCTCCAGGGGCGCCCCGGCCGCCCGCCACGGCGGAGGCGGACGCCCGGCCACGGCGCCTCCATCCACTCTGCTCGGGGAAAACTCCCCGGCGCCGCGGCTTCCGGCCGCGCCCCATCGTCGCGGCTCGTTTTCCGGGTGGCCGCGCCATGCCCCGAGCGAGAAAGGGCCCTGCTGCACGCGGAACTGGGCGCTGACCAGGGCTGCCCAACGCCGGCCAATTCTCACGAGCGTTCTGCCCAAATCGATCCCGATTTGGGCAGAACGCTCGTGAGAATTGGCCGGAAAACGCCCGGCGAACACACTTCGGGCACCACAGGGCCGCAGGGCGGCCCCCCCCGGGGCCCTGTCCGGGATCGCGGGTCGTCGCGTTCCGGCACCGCCAGGAGGAGCTCCGGGACGCGTGCCCCGGGGAGGCCGACGCCTCCCGCTCCTCAGCCTCCGGGGGTCCCCTCCCTGGCGCCGGCATCTGGGGCCGGGCCAGCCCCGAAAGCCGGGCCCGGGCCCGGGCCTGCTTGCTCCGCCTTCCGTTGCCAGGGGCCTGAGCCTGGGGGCCTCCCCATGGGGAACCCTGAGTCCCGCGCCATGAGTCCCCCGACCGTCCCGGCGACAACGGCACCTTTCGCGGCTTCGTCCTAGCCGCGGAGTGAGAGACCAGTCCGTTTCCCCACAGAGGCCAGCCCCCTCCAGGGGCGCCCCGGCCGCCCGCCACGGCGGAGGCGGACGCCAGGCCACGGCGCCTCCATCCACTCTGCTCGGGGAAAACTCTCCGGCGCCGAGGCTGCCGGTCGCGCCCTTCGTCGTCGCTCGTTTTCCGGGTGGCCGCGCCATGCCCCGTGCGAGAAGGGCCCTGCTGCACGCGGAACTGGGCGCTGACCAGGGCTGCCCAACGCCGGCCAAATCTCACGAGCGTTCTGCCGAAATCGATCCCGATTTGGGCAGAACGCTCGTGAGAATTGGCCAGAAAACGCCCGGCGAACACACTTCGGGCACCACAGGGCCGCAGGGCGGCCCCCCCCGGGGCCCTGTCCGGGATCGCGTGTCGTCGCGTTCCGGCACCGCCAGGAGGAGCTCCGGGACGCGTGCCCCGGGGAGGCCGACGCCTCCCGCTCCTCAGCCTCCGGGGGTCCACTCCCTGGCGCCGGCAGCTGGGGCCGGACCAGCCCGGAAAGCCGGGCCCGGGCCCTGGCCTGCTTGCTCAGCCTTCCGTTGCCAGGGGCCTGAGCCTGGGGGCCTCCCCATGGGGAACCCTGAGTCCCGCGCCACGAGTCCCCCGACCGTCCCGGCGACAACGGCACCTTTCGCGGCTTCGTCCTAGCCGCGGAGTGAGAGACCAGTCCGTTTCCCCACAGAGGCCAGCCCCCTAAAGGGGCGCCCCGGCCGCCCGCCACGGCGGAGGCGGACGCCCGGCCACGGCGCCTCCATCCACTCTGCTCGGGGAAAACTGCCCGGCGCCGCGGCTGCCGGCCGCGCCCCATCGTCGCGGCTCGTTTTCTGGGTGGCCGCGCCATGCCCCGAGCGAGAAAGGGCCCTGCTGCACGCGGAACTGGGCGCTGACCAGGGCTGCCCAACGCCGGCCAATTCTCACGAGCGTTCTGCCCAAATCGATCCCGATTTGGACAGAACGCTCGTGCGAATTGGCCGGAAAACGCCCGGCGAACACACTTCGGGCACCACAGGGCCGCAGGGCGGCCCCCCCCGGGGCCCTGTCCGGGATCGCGGGTCGTCGCGTTCCGGCACCGCCAGGAGGCGCTTCGGGAGGCGTGCCCCGGGGAGGCCGACGCCTCCCGCTCCTCAGCCTCCGGGGGTCCCCTCCCTGGCTCCGGCAGCTGGGGCCGGGCCAGCCCCGAAAGCCGGGCCCGGGCCCGGGCCTGCTTGCTCAGCCTTCCGTTGCCAGGGGCCTGAGCCAGGGGGCCTCCCCATGGGGAACCCTGAGTCCCGCGCCACGAGTCCCCCGACCATCCCGGCGACAACGGCACCTTTCGCGGCTTCGTCCAAGCCGCGGAGTGAGAGACCAGTCCGTTTCCCCACAAAGGCCAGCCCCCTCCAGGGGCGCCCCGGCCGCCCGCCACGGCGGAGGCGGACGCCCGGCCACGGTGCCTCCATCCACTCTGCTTGGGGAAAACTGCCCGGCGCCGCGGCTGCCAGCCGCGCCCCATCGTCGCGGCTCGTTTTCTGGGTGTCCGCGCCATGCCCCGAGCGAGAAAGGGCTCTGCTGCACGCGGAACTGGGCGCTGACCAGGGCTGCCCAACGCCGGCCAATTCTCACGAGCGTTCTGCCCAAATCGATCCCGATTTGGGCAGAACGCTCGTGAGAATTGGCCGGAAAACGCCCGGCGAACACACTTCGGGCACCACAGGGCCGCAGGGCGGCCCCCCCCGGAGCCCTGTCCGGGATCGCGGGTCGTCGCGTTCCGGCACCGCCAGGAGGAGCTCCGGGAAGCGTGCCCCGGGGAGGCCGACGCCTCCCGCTCCTCAGCCTCCTGGGGTCCCCTCCCTGGCGCCGGCAGCTGGGGCCGGGCCAGCCCCGAAAGCCCGGCCCGGGCCCGGGCCTGCTTGCTCCGCCTTCCGTTGCCAGGGGCCTGAGCCTGGGGGCCTCCCCATGGGGAACCCTGAGTCCCGCGCCACGAGTCCCCCGACCGTCCCGGCGACAACGGCACGTTTCGCGGCTTCGTCCTAGCCGCGGAGTGAGAGACCAGTCCGTTTCCCCACAGAGGCCAGCCCCCTCCAGGGGCGCCCCGGCCGCCCGCCACGGCGGAGGCGGACGCCCGGCCACGGCGCCTCCATCCACTCTGCTCGGGGAAACTCCCCGGCGCCGCAGCTGCCGGCCGCGCCCCATCGTCGCGGCTCGTTTTCCGGGTGGCCGCGCCATGCCCCGAGCGAGAAGGGCCCTGCTGCACGCGGAACTGGGCGCTGACCAGGGCTGCCCAACGCCGGCCAATTCTCACGAGCGTTCTGATCCCGATTTGGGCAGAACGCTCGTGAGAATTGGCCGGAAAACGCCCGGCGAACACACTTCGGGCACCACAGGGCCGCAGGGCGGCCCCCCCCGGGGCCCTGTCCGGGATCGCGGGTCGTCGCGTTCCGGCACTTCCAGGAGGAGCTCCGGGAGGCGTGCCCCGGGGAGGCCGACGCCTCCCGCTCCTCAGCCTCCGGTGGTCCCCTCCCTGGCGCCGGCAGCTGGGGCCAGGCCAGCCCCGAAAGCCGGGCCCGGGCCCGGGCCTGCTTGCTCAGCCTTCCGTTGCCAGGTGCCTGAGCCTGGGGGCCTCCCCATGGGGAACCCTGAGTCCCGCGCCACGAGTCCCCCGACCGTCCCGGCGACAACGGCACCTTTCGCGGCTTCGTCCTAGCCGCGGAGTGAGAGACCAGTCCGTTTCCCCACAGAGGCCAGCCCCCTCCAGGGGCGCCCCGGCCGCCCGCCACGGCGGAGGCGGAGGCCCGGCCACGGCGCCTCCATCCACTCTTCTAGGAGAAAACTCCCCGGCGCCGTGGCTGCCGGCCGCGCCCCATCGTCGCGGCTCGTTTTCCGGGTGGCCGCGCCATGCCCCGAGCGAGAAGGGCCCTGCTGCACGCGGAACTGGGCGCTGACCAGGGCTGCCCAACGCCGGCCAATTCTCACGAGCGTTCTGCCCAAATCGATCCCGATTTGGACAGAACGCTCGTGCGAATTGGCCGGAAAACGCCCAGCGAACACACTTCGGGCACCACAGGGCCGCAGGGCGGCCCCCCCCGGGGCCCTGTCCGGGATCGCGGGTCGTCGCGTTCCGGCACCGCCAGGAGGAGCTCCGGGAGGCGTGCCCCGGGGAGGCCGACGCCTCCCGCTCCTCAGCCTCCGGGGGTCCCCTCCCTGGCGCTGGCACTTGGGGCCGGGACAGCACCGAAAGCCGGGCCCGGGCCCTGACCTGCTTGCTCAGCCTTCCGTTGCCAGGGGCCTGAGCCTGGGGGCATCCCCATGGGGAACCCTCAGTCCCGCGCCACGAGTCCCCCGACCGTCCCGGCGACAACGGCACCTTTCGCGGCTTCGTCCTGGCCGCGGAGTGAGAGACCAGTCCGTTTCCCCACAGAGGCCAGCTCCCTCCAGGGGCGCCCCGGCCGCCCGCCAGGGCGGAGGCCGACGCCCGGCCACGGCGCCTCCATCCACACTGCTCGGGGAAAACTGCCCGGCGCCGCGGCTGCTGGCCGCGCCCCATCGTCGGGCTCGTTTTCTGGGTGGCCGCGCCATGCCCCGAGCGAGAAAGGGCCCTGCTGCACGCGGAACTGGGCGCTGACCAGGGCTGCCCAACGCCGGCCAATTCTCACGAGCGTTCTGCCCAAATCGATCCCGATTTGGGCAGAACGCTCGTGAGAATTGGCCGGAAAACGCCCGGCGAACACACTTCGGGCACCACAGGGCCGCAGGGCGGCCCCCCCCAGGGCCCTGTCCGGGATCGCGGGTCGTCGCGTTCCGGCACCTCCAGGAGGAGCTCCGGGAGGCGTGCCCCGGGGAGGCCGACGCCTCCCGCTCCTCAGCCTCCGGGGGTCCCGTCCCTGGCGCCGGCAGCTGGGGCCGGGCCAGCCCCGAAAGCCGGGCCCGGGCCCGGGCCTGCTTCCTCAGCCTTCCGTTGCCAGGGGCCTGAGCCTGGGTGCCTCCCCATGGGGAACCCTGAGTCCCGCGCCACGAGTCCCCCGACCGTCCCGGCGACATCGGCACCTTTCGCGTCTTCGTCCTAGCCGCGGAGTGAGAGACCAGTCCGTTTCCCCACAGAGGCCAGCCCCCTCCAGGGGCGCCCCGGCCTCCCGCCACGGCGGAGGCGGACGCCCGGCCACGGCGCCTCCAAACACTCTGCTCGGGGAAAACTGCCCGGCGCCGCGGCTGCCGGCCGCGCCCCATCGTCGCGGCTCGTTTTCCGGGTGGCCGCGCCATGCCCCGAGCGAGAAAGGGCTCTGCTGCACGCGGAACTGGGCGCTGACCAGGGCTGCCCAACGCCGGCCAATTCTCACGAGCGTTCTGCCCAAATCGATCCCGATTTGGGCAGAACGCTCGTGAGAATTGGCCGGAAAACGCCCGGCGAACACACTTCGGGCACCACAGGGCGGCAGGGCGGCCCCCCCCGGGGCCCTGTCCGGGATCGCAGGTCGTCGCGTTCCGGCACCTCCAGGAGGAGCTCTGGGAGGCGTGCCCCGGGGCGGCCGACGCCGCCCGCTCCTCAGCCTCCGGGGGTCCCCTCCCTGGCGCCGGCAGCTGGGGCCGGGCCAGCCCCGAAAGCCGGGCCCGGGCCCTGGCCTTCTTGCTCAGCCTTCCGTTGCCAGGGGCCTGAGCCTGGGGGCCTCCCCATGGGGAACACTGAGTCCCGCGCCACGAGTCTCCCGACAGTCCCAGCGACAACGGCACCTTTCGCGGCTTCGTCCTAGCCGCGGAGTGAGAGACTAGTCCGTTTCCCCACAGAGGCCAGCCCCCTCCAGGGGCACCACGGCCGCCCGCCACGGCGGAGGCGGACGCCCGGCCACGGCGTCTCCATCCACTCTGCTCGGGGAAAACTCCCCGTCGCCGCGGCTGCCGAACGCGACCCATCGTCACGGCTCGTTTTCCGGGTGGCCGCGCCATGCCCCGAGCGAGAAGGGCCCTGCTGCACGCGGAACTGGGCGCTGACCAGGGCTGCCCAACGCCGGCCAATTCTCACGAGCGTTCTGCCCAAATCGATCCCGATTTGGGCAGAACGCTCGTGAGAATTGGCCGGAAAACGCCCGGCGAACACACTTCGGGCACCACAGGGCCGCAGGGCGGTCCCCCCCGGGGCCCTGTCCGGGATCGCGGGTCGTCGCGTTCCGGCATCGCCAGGAGGAGCTCCGGGAGGCGTGCCCTGGGGAGGCCGACGCCTCCCGCTCCTCAGCCTCCGGGGGTCCCCTCCTGGCGCCGGCAGCTGGGGCCGGGCCATCCCCGAAACCAGGGCCCGGGAGCGGGCCTGCTTGCTCAGCCTTCCGTTGCCAGGTGCCTGAGCCTGGGGCCCTCCCCACGGGGAACCCTGCGTCCCGCGCCACGAGTCCCCCGACCGTCCCGGCGACAACGGCACCTTTCGCGGCTTCGTCCCAGCCGTGGAATGAGAGATCCATCCGTTCCCCCACGGAGGCCTGCCCCCTCCAGGGGCCCCCCGGACGCCCGCCACGGCGGAGGCGGACGCCCGGCCACGGCGCCTCCATCAACTCTGCTCGGGGAAACCACCCCGGCGCTGGGGCCGCCGGCCGCGCCCCATCATCACGGCTCGTTTTCCGGGTGCCCGCGACATGCCCCGAGCGAGAAAGGGCCCTGCTCCACGCGGAACTGGGCGCTGACCAGGGCTGCCCAACGCCGGCCAATTCTCACGAGCGTTCTGCCCAAATCGATCCCGATTTGGGCAGAACGCTCGTGAGAATTGGCCGGAAAACGCCCGGCGAACACACTTCGGGCACCACAGGGCCGCAGGGCGGCCCCCCCCTGGGCCCTGTCCGGGATCGCGGGTCGTCGCGTTCCGGCACTTCCAGGAGGAGCTCCGGGAGGCGTGCCCCGGGGAGGCCGACGCCTCCCGCTCCTCAGCCTCCGGTGGTCCCCTCCCTGGCGCCGGCAGCTGGGGCCAGGCCAGCCCCGAAAGCCGGGCCCGGGCCCGGGCCTGCTTGCTCAGCCTTCCGTTGCCAGGTGCCTGAGCCTGGGGGCCTCCCCATGGGGAACCCTGAGTCCCGCGCCACGAGTCCCCCGACCGTCCCGGCGACAACGGCACCTTTCGCGGCTTCGTCCTAGCCGCGGAGTGAGAGACCAGTCCGTTTCCCCACAGAGGCCAGCCCCCTCCAGGGGCGCCCCGGCCGCCCGCCACGGCGGAGGCGGAGGCCCGGCCACGGCGCCTCCATCCACTCTTCTAGGAGAAAACTCCCCGGCGCCGTGGCTGCCGGCCGCGCCCCATCGTCGCGGCTCGTTTTCCGGGTGGCCGCGCCATGCCCCGAGCGAGAAGGGCCCTGCTGCACGCGGAACTGGGCGCTGACCAGGGCTGCCCAACGCCGGCCAATTCTCACGAGCGTTCTGCCCAAATCGATCCCGATTTGGACAGAACGCTCGTGCGAATTGGCCGGAAAACGCCCAGCGAACACACTTCGGGCACCACAGGGCCGCAGGGCGGCCCCCCCCGGGGCCCTGTCCGGGATCGCGGGTCGTCGCGTTCCGGCACCGCCAGGAGGAGCTCCGGGAGGCGTGCCCCGGGGAGGCCGACGCCTCCCGCTCCTCAGCCTCCGGGGGTCCCCTCCCTGGCGCTGGCACTTGGGGCCGGGACAGCACCGAAAGCCGGGCCCGGGCCCTGACCTGCTTGCTCAGCCTTCCGTTGCCAGGGGCCTGAGCCTGGGGGCATCCCCATGGGGAACCCTCAGTCCCGCGCCACGAGTCCCCCGACCGTCCCGGCGACAACGGCACCTTTCGCGGCTTCGTCCTGGCCGCGGAGTGAGAGACCAGTCCGTTTCCCCACAGAGGCCAGCTCCCTCCAGGGGCGCCCCGGCCGCCCGCCAGGGCGGAGGCCGACGCCCGGCCACGGCGCCTCCATCCACACTGCTCGGGGAAAACTGCCCGGCGCCGCGGCTGCTGGCCGCGCCCCATCGTCGGGCTCGTTTTCTGGGTGGCCGCGCCATGCCCCGAGCGAGAAAGGGCCCTGCTGCACGCGGAACTGGGCGCTGACCAGGGCTGCCCAACGCCGGCCAATTCTCACGAGCGTTCTGCCCAAATCGATCCCGATTTGGGCAGAACGCTCGTGAGAATTGGCCGGAAAACGCCCGGCGAACACACTTCGGGCACCACAGGGCCGCAGGGCGGCCCCCCCCAGGGCCCTGTCCGGGATCGCGGGTCGTCGCGTTCCGGCACCTCCAGGAGGAGCTCCGGGAGGCGTGCCCCGGGGAGGCCGACGCCTCCCGCTCCTCAGCCTCCGGGGGTCCCGTCCCTGGCGCCGGCAGCTGGGGCCGGGCCAGCCCCGAAAGCCGGGCCCGGGCCCGGGCCTGCTTCCTCAGCCTTCCGTTGCCAGGGGCCTGAGCCTGGGTGCCTCCCCATGGGGAACCCTGAGTCCCGCGCCACGAGTCCCCCGACCGTCCCGGCGACATCGGCACCTTTCGCGTCTTCGTCCTAGCCGCGGAGTGAGAGACCAGTCCGTTTCCCCACAGAGGCCAGCCCCCTCCAGGGGCGCCCCGGCCTCCCGCCACGGCGGAGGCGGACGCCCGGCCACGGCGCCTCCAAACACTCTGCTCGGGGAAAACTGCCCGGCGCCGCGGCTGCCGGCCGCGCCCCATCGTCGCGGCTCGTTTTCCGGGTGGCCGCGCCATGCCCCGAGCGAGAAAGGGCTCTGCTGCACGCGGAACTGGGCGCTGACCAGGGCTGCCCAACGCCGGCCAATTCTCACGAGCGTTCTGCCCAAATCGATCCCGAATTGGGCAGAACGCTCGTGAGAATTGGCCGGAAAACGCCCGGCGAACACACTTCGGGCACCACAGGGCGGCAGGGCGGCCCCCCCCGGGGCCCTGTCCGGGATCGCAGGTCGTCGCGTTCCGGCACCTCCAGGAGGAGCTCTGGGAGGCGTGCCCCGGGGCGGCCGACGCCGCCCGCTCCTCAGCCTCCGGGGGTCCCCTCCCTGGCGCCGGCAGCTGGGGCCGGGCCAGCCCCGAAAGCCGGGCTCGGGCCCTGGCCTTCTTGCTCAGCCTTCCGTTGCCAGGGGCCTGAGCCTGGGGGCCTCCCCATGGGGAACACTGAGTCCCGCGCCACGAGTCTCCCGACAGTCCCAGCGACAACGGCACCTTTCGCGGCTTCGTCCTAGCCGCGGAGTGAGAGACTAGTCCGTTTCCCCACAGAGGCCAGCCCCCTCCAGGGGCACCACGGCCGCCCGCCACGGCGGAGGCGGACGCCCGGCCACGGCGTCTCCATCCACTCTGCTCGGGGAAAACTCCCCGTCGCCGCGGCTGCCGAACGCGACCCATCGTCACGGCTCGTTTTCCGGGTGGCCGCGCCATGCCCCGAGCGAGAAGGGCCCTGCTGCACGCGGAACTGGGCGCTGACCAGGGCTGCCCAACGCCGGCCAATTCTCACGAGCGTTCTGCCCAAATCGATCCCGATTTGGGCAGAACGCTCGTGAGAATTGGCCGGAAAACGCCCGGCGAACAAACTTCGGGCACCACAGGGCCGCAGGGCGGTCCCCCCCGGGGCCCTGTCCGGGATCGCGGGTCGTCGCGTTCCGGCATCGCCAGGAGGAGCTCCGGGAGGCGTGCCCTGGGGAGGCCGACGCCTCCCGCTCCTCAGCCTCCGGGGGTCCCCTCCTGGCGCCGGCAGCTGGGGCCGGGCCATCCCCGAAACCAGGGCCCGGGAGCGGGCCTGCTTGCTCAGCCTTCCGTTGCCAGGTGCCTGAGCCTGGGGCCCTCCCCACGGGGAACCCTGCGTCCCGCGCCACGAGTCCCCCGACCGTCCCGGCGACAACGGCACCTTTCGCGGCTTCGTCCCAGCCGTGGAATGAGAGATCCATCCGTTCCCCCACGGAGGCCTGCCCCCTCCAGGGGCCCCCCGGACGCCCGCCACGGCGGAGGCGGACGCCCGGCCACGGCGCCTCCATCAACTCTGCTCGGGGAAACCACCCCGGCGCTG
The DNA here is from genome assembly GCF_922984935.1 of Meles meles. NCBI lineage: Eukaryota > Metazoa > Chordata > Mammalia > Carnivora > Mustelidae > Meles > Meles meles. Next base: position 69,740 of record NW_025721247.1, on the reverse strand, counting down.
GGGCCGCCGGCCGCGCCCCATCATCACGGCTCGTTTTCCGGTTGCCCGCGACATGCCCCGAGCGAGAAAGGGCCCTGCTCCACGCGGAACTGGGCGCTGACCAGGGCTGCCCAACGCCGGCCAATTCTCACGAGCGTTCTGCCCAAATCGATCCCGATTTGGGCAGAACGCTCGTGAGAATTGGCCGGAAAACGCCCGGCGAACACACTTCGGGCACCACAGGGCCGCAGGGCCGCCCCACGGGTGCCCTGTCCGGGATCGCGTGTTGACGTGTTCCGGCACCGCCGGGAGGAGCTCCGGGAGGCGGGCCCCGGGGAGGCTGACACCTCCCGCTCCTCAGCCTCCGGGGGTCCCCTCCCTGGCGCCGGCCGCTGGGGCCGGGCCAGCCCCGAAAGCCGGGCCCGGGCCCGGGCCTGCTTGCTCAGCCTTCCGTTGCCAGGGGCCTGAGCCTGGGGGCCTCCTCATGGTGAACCCTGAGTCCCGCGCCACGAGTCCCCCCGACCGTCCCGGCGACAACTGCACCTTTCGCGGCTTCGTCCCAGCTGTGGAGTGATAGATCAATCCGGTCCCCTACAGAGGCCAGCCCCTCCACGGCTGCCCCGGCCGCCCAACACGGCGGAGGCGGACGCCCGGCCACGGCGCCTCCATCAACTCTGCTCAGGGAAAACTCCCCGGCCCCGGGGCCGCCGGCCGCGCCCCATCGTCGCGGCTCGTTTTCCGGGTGGCCACGACATGCCCCGAGCGAGAAAGGGCCCTGCTCCACGCGGAACTGGGCGCTGACCAGGGCTGCCCAGCGCCGGCCAATTCTCACGAGCGTTCTGCCCAAATCGATCCCGATTTGGGCAGAACGCTCGTGAGAATGGCCGGAAAACGCCCAGCGAACACACTTCGGGCACCACAGGGCCGCAGGGCCACCCCCCCAAGGCCCTGTCCGGAATCGCATGTTTTCGCGATCCGGCACCGCCAGGAGGAGATCTGAGAGGCGGTCCCCGGGGAGGCCGACGCCTCCCACTCCTCAGCCTCCGGGGGTCCCCTCCCTGGCGCCGGCCGCTGGGGCCGGGCCAGCCCCGAAAGCCGGGCCCGGGCCCGGGCCTGCTTGCTCAGCCTTCCGTTGCCAGGGGCCTGAGCCTGGGGGCCTCCGCATGGTGAACCCTGAGTCCCGCGCCACGAGTCCCCCCGACCGTCCCGGCAACAACGGCACCTTTCGCGGCTTCGTCCCAGCTGTGGAGTGATAGATCAATCCGGTCCCCTAGAGAGGCCAGCCCCTCCACGGCTGCCCCGGCCGCCCACCACGGCGGAGGCGGACGCCCGGCCACGGCGCCTCCATCAACTCTGCTCAGGGAAAACTCCCCGGCCCCGGGGCCGCCGGCCGCGCCCCATCGTCGCGGCTCGTTTTCCGGGTGGCCGCGCCATGCCCCGAGCGAGAAAGGGCCCTGCTCCACGCGGAACTGGGCGCTGACCAGGGCTGCCCAACGCCGGCCAATTCTCACGAGCGTTCTGCCCAAATCGATCCCGATTTGGGCAGAACGCTCGTGAGAATGGCCGGAAAACGCCCAGCGAACACACTTCGGGCACCACAGGGCCGCAGGGCCACCCCCCCAGGGCCCTGTCCGGAATCGCATGTTTTCGCGATCCGGCACCGCCAGTAGGAGCTCTGAGAGGCGGGCCCCGGGGAGGCCGACGCCTCCCGCTCCTCAGCCTCCGGGGTTCCCCTCCCTGGCGCCGGCAGCTGGGGCCGGGCCAGCCCCGAAAGCCGGGCCTGGGCCCGGGCCTGCTTGCTCAGCCTTCCGTTGCCAGGGGACTGAGCCTGCGGGCCTCCCCATGGGGAACCCTGAGTCCGGCTGCATGAGTCCCCCGACCGTCCCGGCGCCATCGGCCCCTTTCGTGGCTGCGACAGAGCTGGGGAGCGACAGATCCATTTGTTCCCCCAGAGAGGCCAAGCCCATCCCGGGCGCCCCGGCCTCCCTCCAAGGAGGAGCCAGATTCCCGACCACAGCCCCTCCATCAACTCTGCTCGGAGCAAGCTCCCTGGTGCTGAGGCCCCCGGCCGGGCCCCGTCGTCTCGGCGCGTTTTCTGGTGGCTGCGACATACCCCGAGCGAGAAAGGGTCCTGGGCCACGCAGAACAAGGCGGTCCCCATGGTTGTCCAACGCCAGCCAATTTTCATGAGCGCTCTGCCCAATTCGATCCCGATTAGATACGGACCCTCAACTCTATTGTGATATAATCATCGAGAAATCAGGAAAAAATATTCAATGTAACAAAAGACATTCTCCTCAATCAATGGTGCTGGGGAAACTGGACAGCGATATGTAGAAGAATGAAACTCGACCATTCTCTTACACCATACACAATGATAAACTCGAACTCGATAAAGGAGCTCAACGTGAGACAGGATTGTCTCAGAATCCTAGAGGAGTACATAGGCAGTAACCTCTTCGATATCAGCCACAGCAACTTCTTTCAAGATATGTCTCCAAAGGCCAAGGAAAGAAAAGCGAAAATGAACTTTTGGCACTTCATCAAGATCAAAAGCTTCTGCACAGCAAAGGGAACAGTCCACCAATCAAAAGGCAACCCACGGAACGGGAGAAGATATTTGTAAATGACAGTTCAGACAAAAGGTTGATATCCAGGATCTAGAAAGAACTTCTCAAACTCAACACACACAAAACAGATAATCATATCCAAAAATGGGCAGAAGATATGAACAGACACTCCTCCAACGAAGACATACAAATGGCTATCAGACACAGGACAAAATGTTCATCATCACTAGCCATCAGGGAGATTCAAATGAAAACGACATTGAGATACCACCTGACACCAGTTAGAAAGGCCACAATTAGCAAGACAGGAAACAACGTGTGTTGGAGAGGATGTGGAGAAAGGGGAACCCTCTTACACTGTTGGTGGGAATGCAAGTTGGTGCAGCCACTTTGGAGAACAGTGTGGAGATTCCTCCAGAAATTAAGAATACAGCTTCCCTATGACCCTGCAATTGCACTGCTGGGTATTTACCCCAAAGATACAGATGGAGTGAAAAGAAGGGCCATCTGTACCCCAATGATTATAGCAGCAAAGGCCTCGGTCGCCAAACTGTGGAAAGAACCAAGATGCCCTTCAATGGATGAATGGATAAGGAAGATGTGGTCCATATACAAGATGGAGTATTATGCCTCCATCAGAAAAGATGAATACCAACTTTTGTAGCAATATGGACGGGAGTGGAAGAGATTATGCTGAGTGAAATAAGTCAAGCAGAGAGAGTCAATTATCATATGGTTTCACTTACTTGTGGAGCATAACAAAGAACAAGGAGGACATGGGGAGATGGAGAGGAGAAGGAAGTTGTGGGAAATGGGAAGGGGAGGTGAACCATGAGAGACTACGGACTCTGAAAAAGAACCTGAAGGTCTTGAATGGGTGGGGAGTGGGAGGTTGGGAGAACAAGGTGGTGGGTATTAGGGAGGGCACGTGTTGCATGGAGCACTGGGTGTGGTGCAAAAATAAGGAATACTGTTACGCTGAAAAGAAATAATATAGATAGATAGATATTGAAGGTGAAAAAAAAAAGGAATGTGCTGAACCTACAGAGCAGAAGAAACGAGAATGCCTCCCTGACGCCACCCCCAATACCGGCGCCCCTGAGGAGCAGGAATGAGGAGTCTCACGGTCCTGCAGACTCACGTCCTCAACTCAGGCATCGGGATTGGTCATCACTGTGCCGGCAGATCCGGGCCGCCATGCCCCTGTGACCTAAACCTAACCCTCGGTTGGGTGTTCAGGCTTCAGTCCCCAGAGGACTGGCTCCCTAGCCCTCCAGACTGGGGACCCCATATTCCCAACGTAGGACTCTGGCTGCCACCCATGATGAAACTTGACCACATGGACCTTTGCAGAACGCTCCTTGCCGGAGAAACCTCCATGACCCCTAAAGCCAACCACACCTTCTGAGCACCCCCACACCACAATTCCTTAGCCTTACAGGCCGCCAGAACAATGCCCTCAGCCCAGCCCTCCAGAGAGCCTGAGTCCGTGCTGGCACATCAGGCCTGCCATTCTCCCAGGACCAAACCCTAACCCTAGGTTGGGTGTTCAGGTTCTAGAACCCTGACACCCAATTCCACCCATGGGTGGGAGCATCAAACTGATGGCATGACTCAGCTTCTCAACCAGCAGGAGATTCCATTTGGTGCTCTCCAACACCCTCAGAGCCCTAGGAACCGGCCAAGCTTCCCTGAGGCCATTCCCGCCATCTTTGCACCTCCAGGCCAAAAACCCAGGGCCTGAGAAGCCTCCGGAGCCCTGCCCCCAACTCAGCCCTTCAGTGAGCCAATATCTGTGCTGGCAGATCCCACATGCCTTCTCCCTAAGACATAACCTTAATGCTAAGCCTAACCCTAATACTAACTCTAGCCCAGGTTGTGTGTTCAGGCATCCCTCCTCCATAGCCTGGTCCCCCAAACGGCCAGATGAGGGACCCCTGAGCTGCACCCCATAATTGCGCCTGATCCCAGGAGGAAACCCTGCCCTTTAGAAATGTGTTGAACCCGCAGAGCGGGAGAAACCTGCATGCCTCCCAAAGGCCACTGCCACTTCTGGCACACCCAAGGACCAGGAACCAGGACTCTCACAGTGCTACAGACTCGCGCCCTCAACTCAGGCATTGGGAAGCATCACCACAGCGCCATCAGATCGGGGCTGCCATGCCCTTACAACCCTAAACTAACCCTAGGTTGGGTGTCAGGCTTCTGTCCCCTGAGGACTGGACCCCTAGCCCTCCAGACTGGGGACCCTGGATTCCCAATGCAGGACTCTGGCTGCCACCCACGATGAAACTGGACCATATGATCCTGTGCAGTATGCTCCTGGCCACAGAATCCTCCATGCCCCCTAAAGCCACCCACGCCTTCCAAGAAATGCCACACCACAAACCCAGAGCCTGACAGGCCACCAGAGCAATGCCCTCAACTCAGCCCTCCGGAGAACCTGAGCCGCACTGGCAGGCCTGCCATTCTCCCAGGATGAAACCCTAACACTAGGTTGGGTGTTCAGGCATTGGACCCAGAGGCCTGACACCCAATTCCTCCCATGGGTTGAGCATCAGACTGTCGGCAGGACTCAGTTCTCAGCCAGGAGGAGACCTTTTCATTTGGTGTTCTCTCACACCCTCAGAGCAGTAGCAACCAGCCATTCTCCCTTGAGGCCATTCCCACCAGCTTTGCTCCTCCAGGCCAAGAACCCAGGGCCTGAGGAGCCTCCTGAGTCCTGCCCTCAACTCAGCCCTTGGGTGAGCCCGTATCTGTGCTAGCAGATCCGACATGCCCTGTCCCTAAGCCTAACACTAACCATAATACTAAACCTAGCCCAGGTTGTGTGTTCAGGCGTCCATACTCTGACTCCTGGTCCCCAAGGCCCCAGATGGGGGACCCGTGAGCGATACCCCATCATTGAACCTGACACCAGGAGGAAACCATGCTGTTTAGAATTGTGCTGAACCCACAGAGCGGGATAAATTTGAATGTCTCCCTGAGGCCACCCCACTTCCAGCGCCCCCAAAGACCAAGAACCAGGAGTCTCATGGTCCTGCAGACACACGCTCTGAACTCAAGCATTGGGATGGGCCACCACAGCGCCAGCAGATTGGGGCTGCAATGCCCCTACAACCTAACCCTCACAGCAGGACTCACCCTCTCAGCCAGAAGGTGACCTTTCATTTCGTGCTATCTAATGCCCTGAGAATTGTAGAAACTGGCATGCTCCCCTGAGGCGATTTCCAACATCTTTGCCCGTACAGCCCAAAACCCCAGTGCCCGAGGAGCCTCCTGAGTCCCACCCTCAACTCAGCCCTTGGGTGAGCTGATATCTGTGCTTGCATATCCGACATGCCTTGTCCCTAAGACATAACCTTAACCCTAATCCTAATACTAACCCTAGACCAGGTTCGTGCTCAGGCATCATCCTCCCACAACTGGTCCTCAAAACCCCAGATAGGGGACCCCTGTGTTGCACCCCATAATTGCACATGATCCCAGCATGAACCGTGCCGTTTAGAAATGGGCTGAAGCCACAGAGCAGGAGAAGCCTGCAAGTCTCCCTGAGGCCAAAGCACTTCTGGACCCTCCCAAGGACCGGGAACCAGAGTCTCAATGTCCTGCAGACATAGCCTCAACTCAGGCATCAGGATGGGTCACCACAGCACCGGCAGATCGGGGTTACCATGCCCCAAAGACTTAACCATAATGCTAGGATGGGTGTTTATGCTTCGATCCACAGAGGCCTGGCTCCCTAGCCGTCCAGACTGGGGACCCTGTATTTGCAATGCTGGACTCCGGCTGCCACCCACAAGGAAAATGGCCCACATGGCCCTGTGCAGTACGCTCCTGGCCGGAGAAACCTCCATGCCCCCTAAAGACACCCACACCTTCCGAGGATCCACACACCACCGCCCAGTGCCTGATGGGCCACCAGAGCAATACCCTCAACTCAGCCCTCCGGAGAGCCTGAGTCCGCACTGGCACCTCAGGCCTGCCATGCTCCCAGGACCAAACCCTAATACCCTAGCTCAGGTGGTCAGGCTCTGGACCCCAGAGGCCTGATACCCAATTCCATCCCAGTGGATAGGATCATCAGACTGATGGCAGGACTCAGCCTCTCAGCCAGGAGAATAAATGAAATAAACCATTTCATTTAGTGCTATCTAACACTCTCAGAGCCCTAGAAACCAGCATACTCCCCTGAGGCCATTCCCACCATCTTTACCTTCTAGGAAAAAAACCCAGGGCCTAAGGAGCCTCCTGAGTCCCGCCTTCAACTCACCCCTTGGGTGAGCCCATATAAGTGTTACCAGATCCAACATGCCTTGTCCCTTAGACATAACCCTAACCCTAATCTTTTTATTTTTTTTAAGATTTTATTCATTTCTTTGACAGAGACAGATCAGAAGAAGGCACAGAGAGGACGAAGCACGCTCCCCGCTGAGCAGAGAGCCTGATGTGGGGCTCCATCCCAGGACCCTGAGATCATGACCTGAGCGGAAGGCAGAGGCTTTAACCAACTGAGCCACCCAGGCGCCCCACCTTAACACTAATCTTAACACTAACCCTAACCACAAAACCTAACCCTAACCTCTAAACCTAACATAACAACCTCGGAGCAGTAGAAACCATCATGCTCCCCAGAGGCGATTCCCACCTTCTTTACCCCTCCAGTCCAAAAATCCAGGGCCTGAGGAGACTCCTGAGTCCCGCCCTCAACACAGCCCTTGGGTGAGTCCATATCTGTGTTGGCAGATCTGACATGCCTTGTCCCTAAGACATACGCCTAACCCTAAGCCTAACCCTAAACCTTACCTCTAACCCTATCCCCTAACTCCTAACCCTAACCCTAACCCTAACCCTAAACCCTAACAACTAACCCTAACACTCTCCGAACCTCTATCCCTAACCCTAACCCTCCAGACTGGGGATTCCAAAGTCACAACACAGGACTCTGCCTGCCCTCCAGAAAGAAAAGTGCATGAGCACCTAAACACACCCGCCATTGGAAATGCCCCAGACATAATGCCAGGTTCTGCCACAACGCCAGAGGCATGTCATCCACTCAGCCCTGAGGGAGCCCGCCTCAACACAGCATATCAGCAGCATATCAGAACTGCCATGCCCCTAGGCCTTAACCCTAACCCTAGGTTGGGTGTACAGTCTTCCGTACCCAGAGGCCTAGCCCCCAAACCCGCCAGATTGTGGATGCATGAGACTCACTCTGGCAGTCTGGAGGCTGCCTATGCTGTTACAGTGCCATTTGGAGCTACTTAGACCTCAGAGCAAAAGATAACTTCATGCCCCCAAGGCAAGCCCCAGCATCTGAGCCCCTCCTGAACACAAACCCAGATTCACACTAGCCACCTATCACCGACCCTCAACTCAGGCCACCGGGGAGTCCGCCTCAGCACTGGCAGATTGGGCCTGTCGCACCCCAAGACCTCAACCTTAGTTTGAGTTTCCAGGCTTCCATCCCAAGATGCCTAGCCTCCAGGCCCCCTGGATTAAGGACCCCTGAGTGACATTGCAGCACTCCAACAGCCACGCAGGATGAAACCTTGCAGTTTGGAGCTGCTGAATACTCAGAGGGTGAGAAACCTTCAAGCCCCCGTAAAGCTATCCGCACAATTTGCGGCACCCCAGGCCAGAAAGCTGTTTTCTATGAAGCTACCGGACACATGCCCTCAACTCAGCCCTGAGGGGAGCCCATCTCAGCCCCGGCAGATTGGGCCCGCCATGACCCTAGACCCTAACCCTAACCCTAGGTGGGGTATACAGCCTTCCGTGCCCAGAGGCCTGTACCCCAAGCCCATCAGACTGGGGATGACTGAGACTCCCGCCAGCACTCCTCCAGCCTCCTATGGCAAAATGGTGCCATTTGGAACTGTGCAGGAACCTCAGAGCAGGAGAAAGCTGCATGCCCCCCAAGAACACCACTAGCTTCTTTGCCCCCACAAACACAAACACAGACCTCAAGTCCTGCCTGATTCCCACCCTCCATTCGGCCTATCCAGGAGACCACCTCAATTGCAGCAGATCGGGCCTGCCATGTCCCTAAGCCTTAACCCTAACCCTAGTTTGGATTTTCAGGCTTCCATCCCAAGAGGCCTGGCCCCCACGCCCCCCAGATTAAGGACTTCTGAGCAACACCACAGGACACAGCCTGTCACACAAGTGGAAACCTTGTGGTTTGGAGCTGCAATGAACCCTCAGATGGGGAGAAACTTTCATGCCACCCTAAAGCCACCCCAATAATCAACAGCCACTCTGGCCATAGAGCTGGATTCCATCCCGCCACCAAATGCATACCCTCAACTCAGCCCATACGGGATCCCGCCTCAGCACTGGCAGATCGGGCCTGCCATTGCCCCTAGGCCCTAACCCTAACACAAGTTTGGGTGTTCAGTCTTCCATGCTGAGGGTCCAGGCAACAAAATCCCCTGGATTAAGGAATCTTGACATACACCTCAGGACTCCGCTTGCCACACAGTAGGAACCTGTGCCTTGGAGTTGTGCTGAACCCTCAGAGGGGGAGAAACTTGCCCCTCTAAAGGCACTCCCATCATCTGCACCCGTCCCCCCGGCCATAAACCAGATTCTGCTGAGCTGCCGGACGCATGCCATAAATTCAGACCCTAGGGCGCCCCACCTCAACATAAGCAGATCGGGCCACCATGCCCCTAGGCCCTTACCAGAACCCCTCTTTAGGTTTTCAGGCTTCCATCCCAGGGGGCCTGCCTCCCATGTCCCCCCAGATTAAGGTCTACTGAGCGCCACCACGGGACTCCACCTGGCACTCATGAGGAAAACTTGTGGTTTAGAGCTGCATTGAACACTCAGACGGGGAGAAACCTGCAAACCCCCGTAATGCCACCCCACCATGAGTCACCCCCATGGCCATAAAAAAAGATTCTCCTGCGATGCCAGATCTATGCCCTCAACTCGACCCTTAGGGGAGCCCGCATCAGCACCGGCACATCGGACCTGCCATGCCCTTCGGCCCTAACCATAAACCGAGGTGGGGTGTACAGGCTTTCATGAACAGAGGCCTGTCCCCCAAGCCCGCCAGATTGGGCACCTCCGAGATTCATGCCAGTAGAGATTAAGGATTCCTCAGTGACACCCCAGGACTGCGTCTGCCACACAGGAGGAAACCATGCCATTTGGAGCTCTGCAGAACCCTCAGGGTAGGAGAAACCTGCATGCAACCCTGAGGTCACGCCCAGCTTCTGTGGCATCCCTGGACACAAACTCTGAGTCTGACATGCCACCTGATACCCACCCTGAAGTCAGCCCACCAGGGAGCCCACCTCAGCAGTAGCAGATTGAGCATGCCATGCCCCTACGCCCTTACCGTAGCTCTAGTTTCTGATTTCGGGCTTCCATCCCAAGAGGCCTGGCCCCCAAACTCCCCAGATTCAGGACCCCCCTGTAACAAGGCAGAAACCTGAATGCCATGCAGGGGGAAGCCATGACATTTGGAGCTCCAAAGTTTCCTCAGAGAGGGAGAAACCAGCATGCCCCTCTAAAGCCACCCCCACGATCAGCCATCCCTCTGGCCAGAAACCCTGACTCTTCTGCATTGCAGGATGCATTTCCTCAACTCAATTCTGAGGGTATCTCACCTCTGTGTCAGCTGATCAGGCCTGTCCTGCCCAGCCCATTACCCTTAACCCTATGTTGCATTTTCAGGCTTCCTTCCCCAGGGGCCTATCCACCAAGCCCTCTAGATTGGTAAACTTGGAGCCACACTGTAGGAGTCCCCCTGCAACCCAGCAGGAAACTTGTCCCTTTGGAGCTGTGCAGAACCCTCAGAGCCAGAGAAACCTGCATGACCCCATTAGGACTCCCCCACATTCTGCAGGCCCCTGGCCACAAACCCAGAGCCTGATTCACCACCTGACCCCCATTCTCAACTCAGCTCCTTGGGGAACTCACCTCAACACCAGCAGTTCGGGCCTGCCACGCCACTAGCGCAGCTCTGCTCATGGACACCACCAGCTCTAGGCAGACCTAGAACTCCCCTGTCTGCGGCAAAGCTCTGGGATCCCCCCTCCTTCTTCCCAATTTACACTGGCCCAGGCATTCATAAGAAAGGGGAAGGCTACCTCTTGAATGCTTAATACCTCCTTTCCTCTTCAGCCCTATTTCTCTCCACTTACCTTTGCACCTGGGCAAACTGAAAGTAACATATCAATGGAACATGTACATGCTCTGAGATCTAAATCTTTCATGGCAACTTTCTGAGGGCTCCTTATGCAATAGGAAACTAGTGTATCCTGCCACAGAGTGTTTCATAATGAACAGCTACAGAACAGGAGAGCAAAAGTCATTCCAGTTTTACCTCAGTCTTCATGAAGTAGAACATGGTCTTCTTTTCTTCATTGACTTCAATTCCAATTCGTTTCCATGCAATGTTCATTCCTCTCCTTCAGGGGTAGGATTTTGTGATTCCTCACCTGCATAGAACACCCAGAGCTCATCACAACAAGTACTCTCCCTAATAGCTGTCACCCACTTAACCCTTCGCCCCACACCCCTGCCCCCTAGCAACCCTTGATTTTGCTCTAGGTTAGAGTCTGTTTCCTCATTGGCCTTTCTCTCCTCACTATGTTCATCTGTTTTCTTTCTGAAATTCCATAGAGGTCAAGATATAGGCTATTGGTCTTTTCTTACTGATTTTACTTAGCTAAATCCACTGTAGATCCATCCACATCCTTGCAGATGGTAAGATTTCATCCTTTTTGAACCTGGATCCTATTCCATTAAGAAGATGTGGGAGAATGAATACACATACACACACACACACACACATATGATATATACGAGTGATATATATATATATCACTCATCAGTGAATGGACATTTGGTCTCCCTCCATTGTTTTACAATGGTTGAAAATGCTGCTGTAAATATCACGGTGCTTATACCCCACTGAATATGCATTTTTGTGCCCTTTAGGGAAATAACTAGGAGGGCAATTGCTGGATCCTACTGTTGTTCAGTTCTTAGCTTTTGGAGGACAGACTGTATTCTTTCCAAGAGTGGCTGCAACAACACGCAGGCCCACCAACAATGTAGGAGGGTCCCGGATTTGGGTTGTTTTTTTTTTTTTTTAGATTTTATTTATTTATTTGACAGAGGTCACAAGTAGGCAGAGAGGCAGGCAGAGAGAGAGGACGAAGCAGAGTCCCCGCTGAGCAGAGAGCCCAATGCGGGGCTCAATCTCAGGACCCTGAGACCATGACCTGAGCCGAAGGCAGTGGCTTAACCCACTGAGCCACACAGGTGCCCCCGAGGGTTCCACTTTAAACAGAACATTCCCTGCCAGCAATTTCCTAAGGAGGAAATATAAAACCTGTGGGAAAACCTGACTCACTGAGCATCAGGAAAGCAGCCACAGAAATTCAGCCCAGGGTTCCTGACACCAAGTCCCTTGAAGCCAACAGAGTGCCTTTATCCAGGGAAATTCCCAAAGACTCTCCTTCTGACTTCACTACCCATGAAACTGCAGAGAAAATACAGCATGTCCAACCATATATAGCCGTTTGAGTGAACCTAGGAAGACAAGCATCCCTTTTAAATTGTCCAAGACTCCTTGGAATCATTTTGAATTTTCCCTCTGCCCTCATTGGAACTCTTTGGATTCAAAGACGAATCCATTAGGATACATCACCTTGGACAAAGAAGAAGCCATCATCCAAGTCTCTATCTGACCACAAACAGCCACCTCACTCTAGATGCCAGCCGTTCCACCAGAGTCTAGGCCCAGTGGAGTAAACACTGTTCGGTGAAGGAATACTTTCTATGTTCAAAAGGCACACCAAGTCAATCTCACCTTCCCTTTCGAATCCAAGGGATTTCCTAGGAAAGAGATGTTCCAAATACCTTTGTAAGCCAGAAATAAACAGAGAAAATGAGATCCCTGCCAGGTGCTCCCTGCAGAGAAACTCAGGAGCTCTGGCACCCGCACGAGATTGCTTACAGCTGGTTCAGTGTGCCATTTGTGAGCTCCACTGGAGACAAGAGAAAAGCCCAGGAAATTTGGGGTGAAAGGGAATTTTTACCTGCCATCCTGGCATGGATGTGACATTGTGACCCACGGGCCTGCTGTTTTCTCTGAACACTGACGTCCTGGGACAAGCTGCATGACTGACTCAGACGCTGACTTCCAAACTTCAGGTCTCATGGAGCCAGAGTTAAGAAGGGTTGTCAGGTGCAGATAAGCAGGCGTCTCCCACCTAAAGCCTGCACACCTGCTCTGATTCCTGGGAGAAGGAGAGACACAGGCTTGTTTCTTAACTGGTCATTCACTTCCCTCTCAAGCTGGCCAATGCCCTTGTCCTTTTTGGAGAAACAAACATACTTTTCCAAACAAACACTCAGCTCCTCGGTTCCAAATGCACCATGAGTCGGGTTTGGTTCCCCTGGCTCCAGAGCCCAACTGGGAGGACCCTCCTGAACCATCCTGACAGCACATTACCAGCAAACCTGGGGAAAGAGGGCACAATGCTGAGTGGGGGACAGGCTCCATCAATTCTTACCACCACCCTTGAGCCTGGAGAAACAGAGACTATACAGCTCACCACTCCGTCCTGTAAAAACAAGCTGTAGTGCCTCACGTTTCAGGGTCTCTCACCGGGCACCTCCGCCCTGCCTTCAGAGCCAGCAAGCTGCACTGACTCCTCTTCAGGTGTGTTTCCCATGGCAGCTCGCCGCTGCCTCCAGTGGTGGCAAGCAGCATCGCCATGCCTTCCAGGGTATCTCACACCACTGCTCACCACTCCCTCCAGTGGCGTGAACTGGCACTGCCGGGCCTTCCATAGACTCATTTTTTTTTTTATTTGTTTATTTACAGCATAACAGTGTTCATTGTTTTGGCATCACACCCAGTGCTCCATGCAGTACGTGCCCTCCCTATTAACCACCACCTGATTCCTCAAACTCCCACCCCACCCTGCCCCTCCAAAACCCTCTGGTTGTTTTTCAGAGTCCATAGTCTCTCATGGTTCATCTCCCCTTCCAGTTTCTCTCAACTCCCTCTCCTCTCCATCTCCCTATGTCCTCCGTGTTATTTGCTATGCTCCACAAATAAGTGAGACCATATGATACATGACTCTCTCTCTGCTTGACTTATTTCGCTCAGCATAATTTCTTCCAGTCCCGTCCATGTTGCTACAAAAGTTGGGTATTCATCCTTTCTGATGGAGGCATAATACTCCATTGCGTATATGTACCACATCTTCCTTATCCATTCATCCGTTGAAGGGCATCTTGGTTCTTTCCACAGTTTGGTGAGCATAGCCATTGCTACAATAAACATTGGGGTACAGATGGCCCTTCTTTTCACTCCATCTGTATCTTTGGGGTAAATACCCAGCAGTGCAATTGCAGGGTCATAGGGAAGCTCTATTCTTAATTTCTTGAGGAATCTCCACACTGTTCTCCAAAGTGGCTGCACCAACTTGCATTCCCACCAACAGTGTAAGAGGGTTCCCCTTTCTCCACATCCTCTCCAACAATCGTTGTTTCCTGTCTTGCTAATTTTGGCCATTCTAACTGGTGTCAGGTGGTATCTCAATGTGGTTTTAATTTGAATCTCCCTGATGGCTAGTGATGATGAACATTTTTTCATGTGTCTGATAGCCATTTGTATGTCTTCGTTGGAGAAGTGTCTGTTCATATCTTCTGCCCATTTTTGGATATGATTATCTGTTTTGTGTGTGTTGAGTTTGAGAAGTTCTTTCTAGATCCTGGATATCAACCTTTTGTCTGTACTGTCATTTGCAAATATCTTCTCCCATTCCGTGGGTTGCCTTTTTGTTTGGTGGACTGTTTCCTTTGCTGTGCAGAAGCTTTTGATCTTGATGAAGTGCCAAAAGTTCATTTTTGCTTTTGTTTCCTTGGCCTTTGGAGACATATCTTGAAAGAAGTTGCTGTGGCTGATATCGAAGAGGTTACTGCCTATGTTCTCCTCTAGGATTCTGATGGATTCCTGTCTCATGATGAGGTCTTTTATCCATTTGGAGTGTAAGAGAATGGTTGAGTTTCATTATTCTACATATAGCTGTCCATTTTTCCCAGCACCATTGATTGAAGAGACTGTCTTTTTTTCCATTGAATATTTTTTCCTGTTTTGTCGAAGATTATTTCACCGTGGAGTTGAGGGTCCATATCTGGGCTCTCCACTCTGTTTCACTGGTCTATGTGTCTGTTTTTATGCCAGGACCACGCTGTCTTGGTGATCGCAGCTTTGTAGTAAAGCTTGAAATCGGGTAACGTGATGCCGCCAGTTTTGTTTTTGTTTTTCAACATTTCCTTAGCAATTCGGGGTCTCTTCTGATTCCATACAAATTTTAGGATTATTGGCTCCAGCTCTTTGAAAAATACCGGTGGAATTTTGATCGGAATGGCATTAAAAGCATAGATTGCTCTAGGCAGTATAAACATTTTCACAATGTTTATTCTTCCAATCCAAGAGCATGGAATTGTCTTCCATCTTTTTGGGTCTTCTTCAATTTCTTTCATGAGTGTTCTGTAGTTCCTCGAGTAGAGTTCCTTTACCTCTTTGGTTAGGTTTATTCCCAGGTATCTTATGGTTCTTGGTGCTCTAGTAAATGGAATCGATTCTCTAATTTCCCTTTCTGTATTTTCACTGTTAGTGTATAAGAAAGCCACTGATTTCTGTACATTGACTTTGTATCCTGCCACGTTACTGAATTGCTGTATGAGTCTAGTAGTTTGGGGGTGGAGTCTTTGGGGTTTTCCATATAAAAAATCATGTCATCTGCGAAGAGAGAGAGTTTGACTTCTTCCTTGCCAATTTGGATACCTTTTATTTCTCTTTGTTGTCTGATTGCCGTTGCTAGGACTTCTAATACTATGTTGAACAAGAGTGGTGAGAGTGGGCATCCAAGCCCATTAGAATAACGTCAGACCTTTTCACAGAGACCTGGCAAGCCAGGAAGGGCTGGCAAAATATATTCAGAGTACTAAATGAGAAGAACATGCAACCAAGAATACTCTATCCGGCAAGACTGACATTTAAAATGGATGGAGAGATAAAGAGTTTCCAAGACCGGCAAGGCTTAAAAGACTATGCAACCACCAAGCCGACACTGCAGGAAATATTAAGCGGGGTCCTATAAAAGAGAAAAAATCCTAAGAATATCATTGAACAGAAATATAGAAACAATCTACAGACAGAAAGACTTCAAAGGCAACATGACATGAATCAAAACCTATCTCCCAATAATCACTCTCAATGTGAATGGCCTAAATGCGCCCATAAAACGACACAGGGTTGCAGATTGGATAAAACGACAGGACCCATCCATATGTTGTCTACAAGAGACCCATTTTGAACCTAAGGATACACCCAGACTGAAAGTGAACGGATGGAGAAGCATCTTTCATGCCAATGGGCCTCAAAAGAAGGCCGGGGTAGTGATTCTCATATCAGATAAATTAGATTTTAAACTAAAGACTGTAGTCAGAGATACAGAAGGACACTCCATAATTCTTAAAGGGACTATCCGCCAAGATGATCTAACAATTGTGAATATCTATGCCCCCAATATGGGAGCTCCCAATTCCATAAGAAAACTATTAATCAAGATAAAGAGTCATATTGATATGAATACAATAATAGTAGGAGATCTTCATACGCCTCTCTCAAAAATAGACAGATCATCGAAGCAGAAAATTAAAAAAGAAATAAGAGCATTGAATGAAACATTGGACCAGACGGACCTCATAGACATATACAGAACATTCCACCCTAAAACAACAGAATGCACATTCTTCTCAAGTGCACATGGAACCTTCTCCAGAATAGACCACATACTGCGTCACAAGGATTGAGGATGCCTGATACTCATGCTGGGAATCTGCCTGCCACGCAGGGCACCGCTGTGCTGTTTGGAGCTGCGCTGAACCCTCAGAGCTGGAGAAACTTCCATGCACCCCTGAAGTCACCCCCAGGTTATGCGAATGTCTGGACACACACCCAGAGGCTAATGCCCCGTCTGACACCCGAACTCAACTCAGCGCACCAGGGCACCTGCCTCTGCACTGGCATATCAGGTCTACCATGGCCCTAGGCCTTAACCCTATCCCTAATTTTGGTTTTCAGGTATCATCCCCAAGAGTCCTGACCCCAAGACCCCAAGATTAAAGAATCCTGAGTGACACCTCAGGACTCTGTCCACCATGCAGGAGGAAACCATGCTGTTTGGAGCTGTGTCGAATCCTCAGAGCGGGAGAAACCTGCACGGTTCACCTGAGGCTATCCCCCACCCTCTGCGCACTATTGGGCCACAAATGTGGAGGCTGGCACTCAGCCTGCCTACCACCCAGGAGGAAACCGTGCCATTTGAAACTGAGTAGAACACTCAGAGTGGGAGAAACTGCATGCCTCCCTGAGCACAACCCCCTCCTTCAGCGGTCCCCTGACCACAAACCTGGACCCTCTCATGCCACCGGACCTCTGCCCTCAATTCATCCCCCTGGGATCCCTTCTCAGTGCCAGCAAATTGGGCCTGCCATGCCCCTGACCCTAACCTTAAGCCTAGGTTGCTTTTTCAGTCTTCATCCCCAGAGGCTGGTCCCCCAATTCCTCCATATTTGGACCCCTGAGCCACAACCCAGTGCTCTGTCTGCCACCCGGGAGGAAACCGTTCTGTTTGGAGCTGCACAGAACCATCGGAACGGGAGAAATCTTCATGCTCCCTGAAGCCACCTCCACCTTCGGCCACCCCCCAGGCACAAACCCAGATCGTAATGCACCACCTGACCATGGCCCTCAACTCAGTACCCCAGACATCTAGCCTCGGCACCAGCAGATCAGGCCAGCCATGCCCCTGTGCTCTTTTCCAAGCCCTAGGTTGTGTTTTCAGTCTTCTGTCCTCTGATGATTGACACCAAAGCTCCGCTGATGGGTTACACCTGAACTATACCAGAATATTTCTTGGCCCCCTGAGGCTATCCCACTTTCAGCACCCCCCGTTCACACCTGGATCTTAACACTCACACTGACCCACGTCCTCAACTCTGCTCCCCAGGTCACTCCTCTCAGGGTGGCCTATTGAGACTGACATGACCCTCAGCCCTAACCAAAACTTAGGTACATTTTCTGTCTTGTGTCCCAAGAATACAGGTACCAAAGCCCCACATATGTGGGACCCCTGAGAAATGCCAGAGGACTCTGTCTTCAACCCAGAAGGAAACAGTAGAATTGGAACTCTGCCAAGGACTGAGAGCAGGAGAAATCTGCCTTTCCCCCCATGGCCACCAACCCGGAGCCTGACTCAGACTGACCCATGTTCTCTACTCAGTCCCCGTGAGAGCTCTGCACAGCACCAGCAAATCAGGCCTGTCATGTTGCTGGGACCTAGCCCTAACCCTAGGTTGGGGTTTCATGCTCTGTCCCCAGAGGACTGGCACCCAAGTCCCACGGATGGGGACCCCTGAGCAAGATTTGAGATCTCTGCCTGCCACCCAGAAGGAAACCATACCATTTGGGACTCTGCAAAGGATTCTGAGCAGGAGAAATCTGCCACGCACCACTGAGTTCACCCAGAGTCAGCAGCTGGACACAAACCTGAACCTGACACTTACTCTATCCATCCCTCTGTACTCAGCCCTCTGGATAGCTTGCCACACCACCATCAGATTGGGCCTGCCATGCTCCTAACCCCTAACTGAAGCTTAGTTTGTGTTCTGAGCATTCAATTCCTAGGGGTCTGGCTCCCTACCCCACGGACTGGGGTCACCTTAGCCATACCACAGGAGGAAAGCGTGCCATGTAGACCTCTAGAAAGTATTCAAAGCAGGATAAAATGCCTGCCCATCTGAGCCTATACCAGCAAACCCCCAATTTCAGTGGCCTCTAGGTCACAAACCCTGTGCCTGACCAGAACCAGAACACTCATCCTTCATTCCAGCCTCTAGGAACCACACACACTGTCAGCTGTTTGGGCCTGCAATGTCCTTTGGCCCTAACTCTATCCCTAGCTTGGGTTCTCATGTCTCCGTCCCATAAGGGTGGGCTCCAAAGCCCTAGGATTTGGGGATGCCTGAGCAATACCACAGGACTCAGCCTCACACCCAGATGGAAATCTTTCCATAATGGACTCCAGTAAGTATATAGGTCAGTATAAATATGAAGGCCCATCTGTTTCCATCCCAGTGAACTCCCACATTCAAGGGCTCATGGATTGAAACCCTGAGCCGGACACTCACCCTGACCCATGTCCTCAACTCAGCCCTCCAGGACGCTCACCACACGGTTGGCAATTCAGACCTTCCATTTTCCTAGGTCCTAACCCTAACCCTATTTGGAGTTCTGAGAGGTCCATCTGTAGAGGCCTGGATCCCAAGCCCCGGGTATTGGGAACACTGTAGCAAAACCAGAGGACCAGCCCGCCACACAAAAGGAAACTCCTTTTTTTACTCCAGACTGGATTCAGAGCATGAGACATCTGAATGCAAACCTGAGACAATGTCAGTGAACCTACACTTCCATCCACCCTCTGAAGACAATCCCTGAGCTTGATACACACCCTAAATCTCCATTGTATCTCAGACCTTGTGAAAATCTCCACAGTTCTGGCTGATTGTATCTTCTAGGCTTCTGGGCCTTAATCCAACGGAAGGTCTAGACATGGGCGAAAATATGAACAGATATTTCTCCAATGATGACACGCATGTGACCAACAGATATATACATAAATGTTCTATATCACATGGCTTCTGGGAAATGCAAATCTAAACCACATTGAGGTGTCCTATCACACCAGGCAGAATGTCTAAAGTTAACAGGACATGAAACCACAAATATTGGTGAGGATGCAGAGAATGGAGAACCCTCCTACACTCCTGGTTGGAATGCAGACTGTTATATCCACTCTGGAAAACAGTACGGGGTTTCCTCAAGAAGTTAAAAGTAAAGTTACCCTAAAACACAGCAATTTCACTACAGGGCTTTTACCACAAAAATAGAGATGTAGGGGAAAGAACTGGCACCTGCACCCCAGTGTTCATCGCAACAATATCCACTCTAGATAAACTATGGAAAGAACCCAGATATCTATGGACAGAGGAATGGATAAAGAAGATGTGGTTCATATATTCAATGGAATATTCCTCAGCCATCAGAAAGGATGAATACTTACCATCACATCAACCTGGATGGGTCTGGAAGATATTATGCTGAGTAAAATATGTCCATGAAAGAAACACAATTATCATACGGTTTCACTCATATGTGAAATATCAGAAACAGGGCAGAGAACCGTAGGCAAAGGAAGGGGAAACAGAATGGGAAGTCATCAGAGATGGGGAAAAAACCATGACAGACTCTTAACTATAGCAACCAACTGAGGGTTGCTGGATGGGGGGTGGGGGGGTAACTGGGGTGATGGGCATTAAGGAGGGCACGTGATGCAATACACATCTGATATATTATTTAACACTACATCTGAAAATAATGATGTATGATAAGTTGGCTCATTGAATTCAAATAAAAAATGAAAGAACTCAAATAAACTACCCTAACAATTTGTATGGAATCACAAAAGATACTGAACAACCAGCACAATGTTATGAAGAAAAACAAAGCTGGAGGCGTCACAATTCCATATTTCAAATTATACTACAAAGCTGCGTTCATCCTCACAGTATGGGACTGGCAAAAAAAAAAAAATACACACAGTGACCAAGGAAACGGAATAGAAGCTCAGACATCAGCCCACAATCACGTGCCCAATTAATCTTCTGCAAAAGAGGCAAAACTATTAAAAGGGAAAAGGACAGTTTCTACAACAAATGGTGTTGGGAAAACTGAACAGCTATGCACAAAACAATGAAATTAGACTGCTTTCTTACACCATATGGACAAATAAACTCAAAACAGTTTCAAGACCTCAATGTGAGACCTTAAATCATAAAAATCCTACAAGAGGGCACAGACAGTAACTTCTCTGACATGAACCATACATTTAATAGACATGCCTCCTAAGGCAAAGGAAACAAAAGCAAAAATAAACTACTAGAGCTCCATCAATATAAAAACTTACCGCACAGCAGAACAGCAATGAAAATGTAATAAATAGAATACAACGTACTTAATAGGAGAAGATGTTTGCAAATATCATGTGCAATAAAGGGGTAGTGTCCAAAATATGTAGAACTGATACAACGCAACAACCAAAAAACAAAAAATCCAATTAAAAAATAGACAGAAGACATGAACAGACATTGCTCCAAAGAAGACATACAGATGGCCAACAGTCACGTGAGAAGATGTTCACATCAGCCATCAACAGGAAAATCCAAATGAAAAGGTCCATGAGATATTACCTCATACTATCAGAATGGCTAACAGCACCAGCACAAGAAAACAAATGTTGGGAGGATGTGGGTAAAAGGGAACCCTCTTGCACTGTGGTGGGAATGCTAGCTGCTGCAGTCCCTGTGGAAAACAGTATCACTGTTCTTCAAAACGTTAAATATTAGAACTACCTTATAATCCAGCAATCACACTACCGGGTGATTACCCGACGAATATGAGAACAGTAACTCAAAAGGATACATGTGCCCCTATGTTTCTTGCAACATTAATTACAATATTACAATATGGAAACAATCCAAGTATTTCTTGATAACTTGATAAATGAGATGATAAATGTATACACACACACACACAGTGCGAAATTACTCAGCCATAAAAAATCTTGCCATTTGCAGACACATGGATGGAGCTAGAGAATACTATCCTAAGTGAAATCAGTCAGTCAGAGAAAGACAAAGGCCTTTGGATGTCACTCTTCCATGGAATTTAGGAAACAAACATACATAAATAAAGGAGAAAGAAGATACAAAACAAAAACCGACTCTGTGGTTACCAGAGTGGAAGTGGATGGAGGGATGAGTGATATAGATGACGGGGACTAAGAGTACAATTTTCTTTTTTTTATTTGTTTATTTTCAGCATAACAGTGTTCACTGTTTTTGCACCACACCCAGTGCTCCATGCAGTACGTGCCCTCCCTATTACCCACCACCTGGTTCCCCAACCTCCCAACCCCCGCCCTTCCAAAACACTCAGGTTGTTTTTCAGAGTCCATAGTCTCTCATGGTTCATCTCCCCTTCCAGGTTCCCTCAACTCCCTCTCCTCTCCATCTCCCCATGTCCTCCGTGTTCTTTGTTATGCTCCACAAATAAGGGAGACCATATGATATTTGACTCTCTCTGCTTGACTTATTTCACTCAGCATAATCTCTTCCACTCCCGTCCATGTTGCTACAAAAGTTGGGTATTCATCCTTTCTGATGGAGGCATAATACTCCATTGTGTATATGGACCACATCTTCCTTATCCATTCATCCGTTGAAGGGCATCTTGGTTCTTTCCACAGTTTAGCGACCGTGGCCATTGCTGCAATAAACATTGGGGTACAGATGGCTCTTCTTTTCACTCCATCTGTATCTTTGGGGTAAATACCCATCAGTGTAATTGCAGGGTCATAGGGAAGCTCTATTTTTAATTTCTTGAATCATCTGCACACTGTTCTCCAAAGTGGCTGCACTAAATTGCAGTCTCACCAACAGTGTAAAAGGGTTCCACTTTCTCGACATCCTCTCCAACAAACGTTATTTCCTGTCTTCCTAATTTTGGACATTCTAACTGGTGTCAGGTGGTATCTCAATGTAGTTTTAATTAGAATCTCCCTGATGGCGAGGCAGACGCCTCCCTCTCCACAGATTCTGGGGGTCTCACCTTGGCGGGGGCAGCTGGGGCCGGGCCTGCCACGAAATCCGGGCCCGGACCCAGGCCTGCTTGTTCAGCCTTCCATTGCCAGGGGCCTGTACCTAGGGCCTCACCCCGGGAATCCTGAGTCCCGGGCCACAAGTCCGCCACAGTCCCAGAGACAATGGAGCCTTTCGAGGCTGCGTCCCAGCCGAGTGAGAGATCAATTCGTTCCCCCACAGAGGCCAGACCGCTCCAAGTGCGCCCCGGGGGCCTACCAGGGCGAAGGCGGACGCCCGGCCACAGCCCCTCCATCAACTCTGCTCAGGGAAAACTCCCCGGCGCCGGGACCGCCGACTGCGCCCCATCGTCACGGCTCGTTGTCAGGGTGGCCGCGAAATGCCCCAAGAGAAAAAGGGCCCTGGGCCACACGGAACTGGGCGGTCACCAGGGCTGCCGAAAGCCGGCCAATTCTCACGAGCGTTCTGACCAAATCGATCCCGATTTGGGCAAAACGCTCGTGAGAATTGGCCGGAAAACAGGCGGCAAACACACTTTGGGCACAACAGGGCCGCAGGGCCACCCCACTGGGCCCTGCCCGGCATCGCGTG
Organism: Meles meles; assembly: GCF_922984935.1. Classification (NCBI taxonomy): domain Eukaryota; kingdom Metazoa; phylum Chordata; class Mammalia; order Carnivora; family Mustelidae; genus Meles; species Meles meles. The sequence continues at coordinate 46,836 of NW_025721247.1, read as the reverse complement.
TCGTCGCGATCCGGTACTGCCAGGAGGAGCTCCGGGATGTGGGCCCCGGGGAGGCCGACGCCTCCCGCTCCTCAGCCTCCGGGGGTCCCCTCCTTGGCGGGGGCAGCTCGGGACGGGCCGGACCCGAAAGCCGGGCCCGGGCCCAGGCCTGCTTGCTCAGCCTTCCGTTGCCAGGGGCCTGAGCCTGGGGGCCTCCGCATGGGGAACCCTGAGTCCCGCGCCACGAGTCCCCCCGACCGTCCCAGCGACAACGGCACCTTTCGCGGCTTCGTCCCAGCCGTGGAGTGAGAGATCACTCCGTTCCCCCACAGAGGCCAGCCCCCTCCATGGGCGCCCCGGCCGCCCGCCACGGCGGAGGCGGACGCCCGGCCACGGCGCCTCCATCCACTCTCCTCGGGGAAACCTCCCAGGCGCCGGGGCCGCCGGCCGCGCCCCATCGTCGCGGCTCGTTTTCCGGGTGGCCGCGCCATGCCCCGAGCGAGAAAGGGCCCTGCTCCACGCGGAACTGGGCGCTGACCAGGGCTGCCCAACGCCGGCCAATTCTCACGAGGGTTCTGCCCAAATCGATCCCGATTTGGGCAGAACGCTCGTGAGAATTGGCTGGAAAACGCCCGGCGAACACACTTCGGACACCACAGGGCCGCAGGGCGGCCCCCCCCGGGGCCCTCTCCGTGATCGCGGGTCGTCGCGTTCCGGCACCGCCAGGAGGAGCTCCGGGAGGCGTGCCCCGGGGAGGCCGACGCCTCCCGCTCCTCAGCCTCCGGGGGTCCCCTCCCTGGCGCCGGCAGCTGGGGCCGGGCCAGCCCCGAAAGCCGGGCCCGGGCCCGGGCCTGCTTGCTCAGCCTTCCGTTGCCAGGGGCCTGAGCCTGGGGGCCTCCCCATGGGGAACCCTGAGTCCCGCGCCACGAGTCCCCCGACCGTCCCGGCGACAACGGCACCTTTCGCGGCTTCGTCCTAGCCGCGGAGTGAGAGACCAGTCCGTTTCCCCACTGAGGCCAGCCCCGTCCAGGGGCGCCCCGGCCGCCCGCCACGGCGGAGGCGGACGCCCGGCCACGGCGCCTCCATCCACTCTGCTTGGGGAAAACTGCCCGGCGCCGCGGCTGCCGGCCGCTTCCCATCGTCGCGGCTCGTTTTCTGGGTGGCCGCGCCATGCCCCGAGCGAGAAAGGGCTCTGCTGCACGCGGAACTGGGCGCTGACCAGGGCTGCCCAACGCCGGCCAATTCTCCCGAGCGTTCTGCCCAAATCGATCCCGATTTGGGCAGAACGCTCGTGAGAATTGGCCGGAAAACGCCCGGCGAACACACTTCGGGCACCACAGGGCCGCAGGGCGGCCCCCCCCGGGGCCCTGTCCGGGATCGCGGGTCGTCGCGGTCCGGCACCTCCAGGAGGAGCTCCGGGAGGCGTGCCCCGGGGAGGCCGACGCCTCCCGCTCCTCAGCCTCCGGGGGTCCCCTCCCTGGCGCCGGCAGCTGGGGCCGGGCCAGGCCCGAAAGACGGGCCCGGGCCCTGGCCTGCTTGCTCAGCCTTCCGTTGCCAGGGGCCTGAGCCTGGGGGCCTCCCCATGGGGAACCCTGAGTCCCGCGCCACGAGTCCCCCGACCGTCCCGGCGACAACGGCACCTTTCGCGGCTTCATCCTAGCCGCGGAGTGAGAGACTAGTCCGTTTCCCCACAGAGGCCAGCCCCCTCCAGGGGCACCCCGGCCGCCCGCCACGGCGGAGGCGGACGCCCGGCCACGGCGCCTCCATCCACTCTGCTTGGGGAAAACTCCCCGGCGCCGCGGCTGCCGGCCGCGCCCCATCGTCGCGGTTCGTTTTCCGGGTGGCCGCGCCATGCCCCAGCGAGAAGGGCCCCGCTGCACGCGGAATTGGGCGCTGAACAGGGCTCCCCAATGCCGGCCAATTCTCACGAGCGTTCTGCCCAAATCGATCCCGATTTGGGCAGAACGCTCGTGAGAATTGGCCGGAAAACGCCCGGCGAACACACTTCGGGCACCACAGGGCCGCAGGGCGGCCCCCCCCGGGGCCCTGTCCGGGATCGCGGGTCGTCGCGTTCCGGCACCGCCAGGAGGAGCTCCGGGAGGCGTGCCCCGGGGAGGCCGACGCCTCCCGCACCTCAGCCTCCGGGGGTCCCATCCCTGGCGCCGGCAGCTGGGGCCGGGCCAGCCCCGAAAGCCGGGCCCGGGCCCTGGCCTGCTTGCTCAGCCTTCCGTTGCCAGGGGCCTAAGCCTGGAGCCTCCCCATGGGGAACCCTGAGTCCCGCGCCACGAGTCCCCCGACCGTCCCGGCGACAGCGGCACCTTCGCGGCTTCGTCTTAGCCGCGGAGTGAGAGACCAGTCCGTTTCCCCACAGAGGCCAGCCCCCTCCAGGGGCACCCCGACCGCCCGCCACGGCGGAGCCGGACGCCCGGCCACGGCGCCTCCATCCATTCTGCTTGGGGAAAACTCCACGGCGCCGCGGCTGCCGGCCGCGCCCCATCGTCACGGCTCGTTTTCCGGGTGGCCGCGCCATGCCCCGAGCGAGAAGGGCCCTGCTGCACGCGGAACTGGGCGCTGACCAGGGCTGCCCAACGCCGGCCAATTCTCACGAGCGTTCTGCCCAAATCGTTCCCGATTTGGGCAGAACGCTCGTGAGAATTGGCCGGAAAACGCCCGGCGAACACACTTCGGGCACCACAGGGCCGCAGGGCGGCCCCCCCCGGGGCCCTGTCCGGGATCGCGGGTCGTCGCGTTCCGGCACCGCCATGAGGAGCTCCGGGAGGCGTGCCCCGGGGAGGCCGACGCCTCCCGCTCCTCAGCCTCCGGGGGTCCCCTCCCTGGCGCCGGCAGCTGGGGCTGGGCCAGCCCCGAACGCCGGTCCCGGGCCCGGGCCTGCTTGCTCAGCCTTCCGTTGCCAGTGGCCTGAGCCTGGGGGCCTCCCCATGGGGAACCCTGAGTCCCGCGCCACGAGGCCCCCGACCGTCCCGGCGACAACGGCACCTTTCGCGGCTTTACCTTGCCGCGGAGTGAGAGACCAGTCCGTTTCCCCACAGAGGCCAGCCCCCTCCAGGGGCGCCCCGGCCGCCCGCCACGGCGGAGGCGGAGGCCCGGCCACGGCGCCTCCATCCACTTTGCTTGGGGAAAACTACCCGGCGCCGCGGCTGCCGGCCGCTTCCCATCGTCGCGTCTCGTTTTCCGGGTGGCCGCGCCATTACCCGAGCGAGAAAGGTCTCTGCTGCACGCGGAACTGGGCGCTGACCAGGGCTGCCCAACGCCGGCCAATTCTCACGAGCGTTCTGCCCAAATCGATCCCGATTTGGGCAGAACGCTCGTGAGAATTGGCCGGAAAACGCCCGGCGAACACACTTCGGGCACCACAGGGCCGCAGGGCGGCCCCCCCCGGGGACCTGTCCGGGATCGCGGGTCGTCGCGTTCCGGCAACGCCAGGAGGAGCTCCGGGACGCATGCCCCGGGGAGGCCGACGCCTCCCGCTCCTCAGCCTCCGGGGGTCCCATCCCTGGCGCCGGCAGCTGGGGCCGGGCCAGCCCCGAAAGCCGGGCCCGGGCCCGGGCCTGCTTGCTCAGCCTTCCGTTGCCAGGGGCCTGAGCCTGGGGGCCTCCCCATGGGGAACCCTGAGTCCCGCGCCACGAGTCCCCAGACCGTCCCGGCGACAACGACACCTTTCGCGGCTTCGTCCTAGCCGCGGAGTGAGAGACCAGTCCGTTTCCCCACAGAGGCCAGCCCCCTCCAGGGGCGCCCCGGCCGCCCGCCACGGCGGAGGCGGACGCCCGGCCACAGCGCCTCCATCCACTCTGCTCGGGGAAAACTCCCCGGCGCCGCGGCTGCCGGCCGCGCCCCATCGTCGCGGCTCGTTTTCCGGGTGGCCGCGCCATGCCCCGAGCGAGAAGGGCCCTGCAGCAGGCGGAACTGGGCGTTGAACAGGGCTGCCCAACGCCGGCCAATTCTCACGAGCGTTCTGCCCAAATCGATCCCGATTTGGGCAGAACGCTCGTGCGAATTGGCCGGAAAACGCCCGGCGAACACACTTCGGGCACCACAGGGCCGCAGGGCGGCCCCCCCCGGGGCCCTGTCCGGGATCGCGGGTCGTCGCGTTCCGGCACCGCCGAGAGGAGCTCCGGGAGGCGTGCCCCGAGGAGGCCGACGCCTCCCGCTCCTCAGCCTCCGGGGTTCCCCTCCCTGGCGCCGGCAGCTGGGGCCGGGCCAGCCCCGAAAGCCGGACCCGGGCCCGGGCCTGCTTGCTCAGCCTTCCGTTGCCAGGGGCCTGAGCCTGGGGGCCTCCCCATGGGGAACCCTGAGTCCTGCGCCACGAGTCCCCCGACCGTCCCGGCGACAACGGCACCTTTCGCGACTTCGTCCTAGCCGCGGAGTGAGAGACCAGTCCGTTTCCACACAGAGGCCAGCCCCCTCCAGGGGCGCCCCGGCCGCCCGCCACGGCGGAGGCGGACGCCCGGCCACGGCGCCTCCATCCACTCTGCTCGGGGAAAACTGCCCGGCGCCGCGGCTGCCGGCCGCGCCCCATCGTCGTGGCTCGTTTTCTGGGTGGCCGCGCCATGCCCTGAGCAAGAAAGGGCCCTGCTGCACGCGGAACTGGGCGCTGACCAGGGCTGCCCAACGCCGGCCAATTCTCACGAGCGTTCTACCCAAATCGATCCCGATTTGGGCAGAACGCTCGTGAGAATTGGCCGGAAAACGCCCGGCGAACACACTTCGGGCACCACAGGGCCGCAGGGCGGCCCCCCCCGGGGACCTGTCCGGGATCGCGGGTCGTCGCGTTCCGGCACCGCCAGGAGGAGCTCCGGGACGCATGCCCCGGGGAGGCCGACGCCTCCCGCTCCTCAGCCTCCGGGGGTCCCATCCCTGGCGCCGGCAGCTGGGGCCGGGCCAGCCCCGAAAGCCGGGCCCGGGCCCGGGCCTGCTTGCTCAGCCTTCCGTTGCCAGGGGCCTGAGCCTGGGGGCCTCCCCATGGGGAACACTGAGTCCCGCGCCACGAGTCCCCAGACCGTCCCGGCGACAACGACACCTTTCGCGGCTTCGTCCTAGCCGCGGAGTGAGAGACCAGTCCGTTTCCCCACAGAGGCCAGCCCCCTCCAGGGGCGCCCCGGCCGCCCGCCACGGCGGAGGCGGACGCCCGGCCACAGCGCCTCCATCCACTCTGCTCGGGGAAAACTCCCCGGCGCCGCGGCTGCCGGCCGCGCCCCATCGTCGCGGCTCGTTTTCCGGGTGGCCGCGCCATGCCCCGAGCGAGAAGGGCCCTGCAGCAGGCGGAACTGGGCGTTGAACAGGGCTGCCCAACGCCGGCCAATTCTCACGAGCGTTCTGCCCAAATCGATCCCGATTTGGGCAGAACGCTCGTGCGAATTGGCCGGAAAACGCCCGGCGAACACACTTCGGGCACCACAGGGCCGCAGGGCGGCCCCCCCCGGGGCCCTGTCCGGGATCGCGGGTCGTCGCGTTCCGGCACCGCCAGGAGGAGCTCCGGGACGCATGCCCCGGGGAGGCCGACGCCTCCCGCTCCTCAGCCTCCGGGGGTCCCCTCCCTGGCGCCGGCAGCTGGGGCCGGGCCAGCCCCGAAAGCCGGGCCCGGGCCCGGGCCTGCTTGCTCAGCCTTCCGTTGCCAGGGGCCTGAGCCTGGGGGCCTCCCCATGGGGAACCCTGAGTCCCGCGCCACGAGTCCCCAGACCGTCCCGGCGACAACGACACCTTTCGCGGCTTCGTCCTAGCCGCGGAGTGAGAGACCAGTCCGTTTCCCCACAGAGGCCAGCCCCCTCCAGGGGCGCCCCGGCCGCCCGCCACGGCGGAGGCGGACGCCCGGCCACAGCGCCTCCATCCACTCTGCTCGGGGAAAACTCCCCGGCGCCGCGGCTGCCGGCCGCGCCCCATCGTCGCGGCTCGTTTTCCGGGTGGCCGCGCCATGCCCCGAGCGAGAAGGGCCCTGCAGCAGGCGGAACTGGGCGCTGACCAGGGCTGCCCAACGCCGGCCAATTCTCACGAGCGTTCTGCCCAAATCGATCCCGATTTGGGCAGAACGCTCATGCGAATTGGCCGGAAAACGCCCGGCGAACACACTTCGGGCACCACAGGGCCGCAGGGCGGCCCCCCCCGGGGCCCTGTCCGGGATCGCGGGTCGTCGCGTTCCGGCACCGCCGAGAGGAGCTCCGGGAGGCGTGCCCCGAGGAGGCCGACGCCTCCCGCTCCTCAGCCTCCGGGGTTCCCCTCCCTGGCGCCGGCAGCTGGGGCCGGGCCAGCCCCGAAAGCCGGGCCCGGGCCCGGGCCTGCTTGCTCAGCCTTCCGTTGCCAGGGGCCTGAGCCTGGGGGCCTCCCCATGGGGAACCCTGAGTCCTGCGCCACGAGTCCCCCGACCGTCCCGGCGACAACGGCACCTTTCGCGACTTCGTCCTAGCCGCGGAGTGAGAGACCAGTCCGTTTCCACACAGAGGCCAGCCCCCTCCAGGGGCGCCCCGGCCGCCCGCCACGGCGGAGGCGGACGCCCGGCCACGGCGCCTCCATCCACTCTGCTCGGGGAAAACTGCCCGGCGCCGCGGCTGCCGGCCGCGCCCCATCGTCGTGGCTCGTTTTCTGGGTGGCCGCGCCATGCCCTGAGCAAGAAAGGGCCCTGCTGCACGCGGAACTGGGCGCTGACCAGGGCTGCCCAACGCCGGCCAATTCTCACGAGCGTTCTACCCAAATCGATCCCGATTTGGGCAGAACGCTCGTGAGAATTGGCCGGAAAACGCCCGGCGAACACACTTCGGGCACCACAGGGCCGCAGGGCGGCCCCCCCCGGGGCCCTGTCCGGGATCGCGGGTCGTCGCGTTCCGGCACCGCCAGGAGGAGCTCCGGGATGCGTGCCCCGGGGAGGCCGACGCCTCCCGCTCCTCAGCCTCCGGGGGTCCGCTCCCAGGCGCCGGCAGATGGGGCCGGGCCAGCCCCGAAAGCCGGGCCCGGGCCCGGTCCTGCTTGCTCAGCCTTCCGTTGCCAGGGTCCTGAGCCTCGGGGCCTCCCCATGGGGAACCCTTAGTCCCGCACCACGAGTCCCCCGACCGTCCCGGCGACAACGGCACCTTTCGCGGCTTCGTCCTAGCCACGGAGTGAGAGACCAGTCCGTTTCCCCACAGAGGCCAGCCCCCTCCAGGGGCGCCCCGGCCGCCCGCCACGGCGGAGGCGGACGAACGGCCACGGCGCCTACATTCACTCTGCTCGGGGAAAACTGCCCGGCGCCGCAGCTGCCGGCCGCGCCCCATCGTCGCGGCTCGTTTTCTGGGTGGCCGTGCCATGCCCCGAGCGAGAAAGGGCCCTAATGCACGCGGAACTGGGCACTGACCAGGTCTGCCCAACGCCGGCCAATTCTCACGAGCGTTCTGCCCAAATCGATCCCGATTTGGGCAGAACGCTCGTGAGAATTGGCCGGAAAACGCCCGGCGAACACACTTCGGGCACCACAGGGCCGCAGGGCGGCCCCCCCCGGGGCCCTGTCCGGGATCGCGGGTCGTCGCGTTCCGGGACCTCCAGGAGGAGCTCCGGGAGGCGTGCCCCGGGGAGGCCGACGCCTCCCGCTCCTCAGCCTCCGGGGGTCCCCTCCCTGGCGCCGGCAGCTGGGGCCAGGCCAGCCCCGAAAGCCGGGCCCGGGCCCGGGCCTGCTTGCTCAGCCTTCCTTTGCCAGGGGCCTGAGCCTGGGGGCCTCCCCATGGGGAACCCTGAGTCCCGCGCCACGAGTCCCCCGACCGTCCCGGCGACAACGGCACCTTTCGCGACTTCGTCCTAGCCGCGGAGTGAGAGACCAGTCCGTTTCCACACAGAGGCCAGCCCCCTCCAGGGGCGCCCCGGCCGCCCGCCACGGCGGAGGCGGACGCCCGGCCACGGCGCCTCCATCCACTCTGCTCGGGGAAAACTGCCCGGCGCCGCGGCTGCCGGCCGCGCCCCATCGTCGTGGCTCGTTTTCTGGGTGGCCGCGCCATGCCCTGAGCAAGAAAGGGCCCTGCTGCACGCGGAACTGGGCGCTGACCAGGGCTGCCCAACGCCGGCCAATTCTCACGAGCGTTCTACCCAAATCGATCCCGATTTGGGCAGAACGCTCGTGAGAATTGGCCGGAAAACGCCCGGCGAACACACTTCGGGCACCACAGGGCCGCAGGGCGGCCCCCCCCGGGGCCCTGTCCGGGATCGCGGGTCGTCGCGTTCCGGCACCGCCAGGAGGAGCTCCGGGATGCGTGCCCCGGGGAGGCCGACGCCTCCCGCTCCTCAGCCTCCGGGGGTCCGCTCCCAGGCGCCGGCAGATGGGGCCGGGCCAGCCCCGAAAGCCGGGCCCGGGCCCGGTCCTGCTTGCTCAGCCTTCCGTTGCCAGGGTCCTGAGCCTCGGGGCCTCCCCATGGGGAACCCTTAGTCCCGCACCACGAGTCCCCCGACCGTCCCGGCGACAACGGCACCTTTCGCGGCTTCGTCCTAGCCACGGAGTGAGAGACCAGTCCGTTTCCCCACAGAGGCCAGCCCCCTCCAGGGGCGCCCCGGCCGCCCGCCACGGCGGAGGCGGACGAACGGCCACGGCGCCTACATTCACTCTGCTCGGGGAAAACTGCCCGGCGCCGCAGCTGCCGGCCGCGCCCCATCGTCGCGGCTCGTTTTCTGGGTGGCCGTGCCATGCCCCGAGCGAGAAAGGGCCCTAATGCACGCGGAACTGGGCACTGACCAGGTCTGCCCAACGCCGGCCAATTCTCACGAGCGTTCTGCCCAAATCGATCCCGATTTGGGCAGAACGCTCGTGAGAATTGGCCGGAAAACGCCCGGCGAACACACTTCGGGCACCACAGGGCCGCAGGGCGGCCCCCCCCGGGGCCCTGTCCGGGATCGCGGGTCGTCGCGTTCCGGGACCTCCAGGAGGAGCTCCGGGAGGCGTGCCCCGGGGAGGCCGACGCCTCCCGCTCCTCAGCCTCCGGGGGTCCCCTCCCTGGCGCCGGCAGCTGGGGCCAGGCCAGCCCCGAAAGCCGGGCCCGGGCCCGGGCCTGCTTGCTCAGCCTTCCTTTGCCAGGGGCCTGAGCCTGGGGGCCTCCCCATGGGGAACCCTGAGTCCCGCGCCACGAGTCCCCCGACCGTCCCGGCGACAACGGCACCTTTCGCGGCTTCGTCCTAGCCGCGGAGTGAGAGACCAGTCCGTTTCCCCACAGAGGCCAGCCCCCTCCAGTGGCGCCCCGGCCGCCCGCCACGGCGGAGGCGGACGCCCGGCCACGGCGCCTCCATCCACTCTGCTCGGGGAAACGTCCCCGGCGCCGCGGCTGCCGGCCGCGCCCCATCGTCGCGGCTCGTTTTCCGGGTGGCCGCGCCATGCCCCGAGCGAGAAGGGCCCTGCAGCAGGCGGAACTGGGCGCTGACCAGGGCTGCCCAACGCCGGCCAATTCTCACGAGCGTTCTGCCCAAATCGATCCCGATTTGGGCAGAACGCTCGTGAGAATTGGCCGGAAAACGCCCGGCGAACACACTTCGGGCACCACAGGGCCGCAGGGCGGCCCCCCCCGGGGCCCTGTCCGGGATCGCGGGTCGTCGCGTTCCGGCACCGCCAGGAGGAGCTCCGGGAGGCGTGCCCTGAGGAGGCCGACGCCTCCCGCTCCTCAGCCTCCGGGGTTCCCCTCCCTGACGCCGGCAGCTGGGGCAGGACCAGCCCGGAAAGCCGGGCCCGGGCCCGGGCCTGCTTGCTCAGCCTTCCGTTGCCAGGGGCCTGAGCCTGGGGGCCTCCCCATGGGGAACCCTGAGTCCCGCGCCACGAGTCCCCCGACCGTCCCGGCGACAACGGCACCTTTCGCGGCTTCGTCTTAGCCGCGGAGTGAGAGACCAGTCCGTTTCCCCACAGAGGCCAGCCCCCTCCAGGGGCGCCCCGGCCGCCCGCCGCGGCGGAGGCGGACGCCCGGCCACGGCGCCTCCATCCACTCTGCTCGGGGAAAACTCCCCGGCGCCGCGGCTGCCGGCCGCGCCCCATCGTCGCGGCTCGTTTTCCGGGTGGCCGCGCCATGCCCCGAGCGAGAAGGGCCCTGCAGCAGGCGGAACTGGGCGCTGACCAGGGCTGCCCAACGCCGGCCAATTCTCACGAGCGTTCTGCCCAAATCGATCCCGATTTGGGCAGAACGCTCGTGCGAATTGGCCGGAAAACGCCCGGCGAACACACTTCGGGCACCACAGGGCCGCAGGGCGGCCCCACCCGGGGCCCTGTCCGGGATCGCGGGTCGTCGCGTTCCGGCACCGCCAGGAGGAGCTCCGGGAGGCGTGCCCCGAGGAGGCCGACGCCTCCCGCTCCTCAGCCTCCGGGGTTCCCCTCCCTGACGCCGGCAGCTGGGGCAGGACCAGCCCGGAAAGCCGGGCCCGGACCCGGGCCTGCTTGCTCAGCATTCCGTTGCCAGGGGCCTGAGCCTGGGGGCCTCCCCATGGGGAACCCTGAGTCCCGCGCCACGAGTCCCCCGACCGTCCCGGCGACAACGGCACCTTTCGCGACTTCGTCCTAGCCGCGGAGTGAGAGACCAGTCCGTTTCCACACAGAGGCCAGCCCCCTCCAGGGGCGCCCCGGCCGCCCGCCACGGCGGAGGCGGACGCCCGGCCACGGCGCCTCCATCCACTCTGCTCGGGGAAAACTGCCCGGCGCCGCGGCTGCCGGCCGCGCCCCATCGTCGTGGCTCGTTTTCTGGGTGGCCGCGCCATGCCCTGAGCAAGAAAGGGCCCTGCTGCACGCGGAACTGGGCGCTGACCAGGGCTGCCCAACGCCGGCCAATTCTCACGAGCGTTCTGCCCAAATCGATCCCGATTTGGGCAGAACGCTCGTGAGAATTGGCCGGAAAACGCCCGGCGAACACACTTCGGGCACCACAGGGCCGCAGGGCGGCCCCCCCCGGGGCCCTGTCCGGGATCGCGGGTCGTCGCGTTCCGGCACCGCCAGGAGGAGCTCCGGGATGCGTGCCCCGGGGAGGCCGACGCCTCCCGCTCCTCAGCCTCCGGGGGTCCGCTCCCAGGCGCCGGCAGATGGGGCCGGGCCAGCCCCGAAAGCCGGGCCCGGGCCCGGTCCTGCTTGCTCAGCCTTCCGTTGCCAGGGTCCTGAGCCTCGGGGCCTCCCCATGGGGAACCCTTAGTCCCGCACCACGAGTCCCCCGACCGTCCCGGCGACAACGGCACCTTTCGCGGCTTCGTCCTAGCCACGGAGTGAGAGACCAGTCCGTTTCCCCACAGAGGCCAGCCCCCTCCAGGGGCGCCCCGGCCGCCCGCCACGGCGGAGGCGGACGACCGGCCACGGCGCCTACATTCACTCTGCTCGGGGAAAACTGCCCGGCGCCGCAGCTGCCGGCCGCGCCCCATCGTCGCGGCTCGTTTTCTGGGTGGCCGTGCCATGCCCCGAGCGAGAAAGGGCCCTAATGCACGCGGAACTGGGCACTGACCAGGTCTGCCCAACGCCGGCCAATTCTCACGAGCGTTCTGCCCAAATCGATCCCGATTTGGGAAGAACGCTCGTGAGAATTGGCCGGAAAACGCCCCGCGAACACACTTCGGGCACCACAGGGCCGCAGGGCGGCCCCCCCCGGGGCCCTGTCCGGGATCGCGGGTCATCGCGTTCCGGCACCTCCAGGAGGAGCTCCGGGAGGCGTGCCCCGGGGAGGCCGACGCCTCCCGCTCCTCAGCCTCCGGGGGTCCCCTCCCTGGCGCCGGCAGCTGGGGCCAGGCCAGCCCCGAAAGCCAGGCCCGGGCCCGGGCCTGCTTGCTCAGCCTTCCGTTGCCAGGGGCCTGAGCCTGTGGGCCTCCCCATGGGGATCCCTGAGTCCCGCGCCACGAGTCCCCCGACCGTACCGGCGACAACGGCACCTTTCGCGGCTTCATCCTAGCCGCGGAGTGAGAGACCAGTCCGTTTCCCCACAGAGGCCAGCCCCCTCCAGGGGCGCCCCGGCCGCCCGCCACGGCGGAGGCGGACGCCCGGCCACGGCGCCTCCATCCACTCTGCTCGGGGAAACGTCCCCGGCACCGCGGCTGCCGGCCGCGCCCCATCGTCGCGGCTCGTTTTCCGGGTGGCCGCGCCATGCCCCGAGCGAGAAGGGCCCTGCAGCAGGCGGAACTGGGCGCTGACCAGGGCTGCCCAACGCCGGCCAATTCTCACGAGCGTTCTGCCCAAATCGATCCCGATTTGGGCAGAACGCTCGTGCGAATTGGCCGGAAAACGCCCGGCGAACACACTTCGGGCACCACAGGGCCGCAGGGCGGCCCCCCCCGGGGCCCTGTCCGGGATCGCGGGTCGTCGCGTTCCGGCACCGCCAGGAGGAGCTCCGGGAGGCGTGCCCCGAGGAGGCCGACGCCTCCCGCTCCTCAGCCTCCGGGGTTCCCCTCCCTGACGCCGGCAGCTGGGGCAGGACCAGCCCGGAAAGCCGGGCCCGGACCCGGGCCTGCTTGCTCAGCCTTCCGTTGCCAGGGGCCTGAGCCTGGGGGCCTCCCCATGGGGAACCCTGAGTCCCGCGCCACGAGTCCCCCGACCGTCCCGGCGACAACGGCACCTTTCGCGGCTTCGTCCTAGCCGCGGAGTGAGAGACCAGTCCGTTTCCCCACAGAGGCCAGCCCCCTCCAGGGGCGCCCCGGCCGCCCGCCACGGCGGAGGCGGACGCCCGGCCACGGCGCCTCCATCCACTCTGCTCGGGGAAAACTCCCCGGCGCCACGGCTGCCGGCGGCGCCCCATCGTCGCGGCTCGTTTTCCGGGTGGCCGCGCCATGCCCCGAGTGAGAAGGGCCCTGCTGCATGCGGAACTGGGCGCTGACCAGGGCTGCCCAACGCTGGCCAATTCTCACGAGCGTTCTGCCCAAATCGATCCCGATTTGGGCAGAACGCTCGTGCGAATTGGCCGGAAAACGCCCGGCGAACACACTTCGGGCACCACAGGGCCGCAGGGCGACCCCCCCGGGGCCCTGTCCGGGATCGCGGGTCGTCGCGTTCCGGCACCGCCAGGATGAGCTCCGGGACGCGTGCCCCGGGGAGGCCGACGCCTCCCGCTCCTCAGCCTCCGGGGGTCCCCTCCCTGGCGCCGGCAGCAGGGGCCGGGCCAGCCCCGAAAGCCGGGCCCGGGCCCGGGCCTGCTTGCTCAGCCTTCCGTTGCCAGGGGCCTGAGCCTGGGGGCCTCCCCATGGGGAACCCTGAGTCCCGCGCCACGAGTCCCCCGACCGTCCCGGCGACAACAGCACCTTTCGCGGCTTCGTCCTAGCCGCGGAGTGAGAGACCAGTCCGTTTCCCCACAGAGGCCAGCCCCCTCCAGGGGCGCCCCGGCCGCCCGCCACGGCGGAGGCGGACGCCCGGCCACGGCGTCTCCATCCACTCTGCTCGGGGAAAACTCCCCGGCGCCGCGGCTTCCGGCCGCGCCCCATCGTCTCGGCTCGTTTTCCGGGTGGCCGCGCCATGCCCCGAGCGAGAAAGGGCCCTGCTGCACGCGGAACTGGGCGCTGACCAGGGCTGCCCAACGCCGGCCAATTCTCACGAGCGTTCTGCCCAAATCGATCCCGATTTGGGCAGAACGCTCGTGAGAATTGGCCGGAAAACGCCCGGCGAACACACTTCGGGCACCACAGGGCGGCAGGGCGGCCCCCCCCGGGGCCCTGTCCGGGATCGCGGGTTGTCGCGTTCCGGTACCGCCAGGAGGAGCTCCGGGACGCGTGACCCGGGGAGGCCGACGCCTCCCGCTCCTCAGCCTCCGGGGGTCCCCTCCCTGGCGCCGGCAGCTGGGGCCGGACCAGCCCGGAAAGCCGGGCCCGGGCCCGGGCCTGCTTGCTCAGCCTTCCGTTGCCAGGGGCCTGAGCCTGGGGGCCTCCCCATGGGAAAATCTGAGTCCCGCGCCACGAGTCCCCCGACCGTCCCGGCGACAACGGCACCTTTCGCGGCTTCGTCCTAGCCGCGGAGTGAGAGACTAGTCCGTTTCCCCACAGAGGCCAGCCCCCTCCAGGGGAACCCCGGCCGCCCGCCACGGCGGAGGCGGACACCCGGCCACGGCGCCTCCATCCACTCTTCTTGGGGAAAACTCCCCGGCGCCGCGGCTGCCGGCCGCGCCCCATCGTCATGGCTCGTTTTCCGGGCGGCCGCGCCATGCCCCGAGCGAGAAGGGCCCTGCTGCACGCGGAACTGGGCGCTGACCAGGGCTGCCCAACGCCGGCCAATTCTCACGACCGTTCTGCCCAAATCGATCCCGATTTGGGCAGAACGCTCGTGAGAATTGGCCGGAAAACGCCCGGCGAACACACTTCGGGCACCACAGGGCCGCAGGGCGGCCCCCCCGGGGCCCTGTCCGCGATCGCGGGTCGTCGCGTTCCGGCACCGCCAGGAGGAGCTCCGGGCGGCGGGCCCCGGGGAGGCCGACGCCTCCCGCCCCTCAGCCTCCGGGGGTCCCATCCCTGGCGCCGGCCGCTGGGGCCGGGCCAGCCCCGAAAGCCGGGCCCGGGCCCGGGCCTGCTTGCTCAGCCTTCCGTTGCCAGGGGCCTGAGCCTGGGGGCCTCCGCATGGGGAACCCTGAGTCCCGCGCCACGAGTCCCCCCGACGGTCCCGGCGACGACGGCACCTTTCGCGGCTTCGTCCCAGCCGTGGAGTGAGAGATCACTCCGTTCCCCCACAGAGGCCAGCCCCCTCCACGGGCGCCCCGGCCGCCCGCCACGGCGGAGGCGGACGCCCTGCCACGGCGCCTCCATCCACTCTGCTCGGGGAAAACTCCCCGGCGCCGGGGCCGCCGGCCGCGCCCCATCGTCGCGGCTCGTTTTCCGGGTGGCCGCGCCATGCCCCGAGCGAGAAAGGGCCCTGCTCCACGCGGCCCTGGGCGCTGACCAGGGCTGCCCAACGCCGGCCAAGTCTCACGAGCGTTCTGCCCAAATCGATCCCGATTTGGGCAGAACGCTCGTGAGAATTGGCCGGAAAATGCCCGGCGAACACACTTCGGGCACCAGAGGGCCGCAGGGCCGCCCCCCCGGGGCCCTGTCCGGGATCGCGTGTCGTCGCGTTCCGGCACCGCCAGGAGGAGCTCCGGGCGGCGGGCCCCGGGGAGGCCGACGCCTCCCGCCCCTCAGCCTCCGGGGGTCCCCTCCCTGGCGCCGGCCGCTGGGGCCGGGCCAGCCCCGAAAGCCGGGCCCGGGCCCGGGCCTGCTTGCTCAGCCTTCCGTTGCCAGGGGCCTGAGCCTGGGGGCCTCCGCATGGGGAACCCTGAGTCCCGCGCCACGAGTCCCCCCGACGGTCCCGGCGACGACGGCACCTTTCGCGGCTTCGTCCCAGCCGTGGAGTGAGAGATCACTCCGTTCCACCACAGAGGCCAGCCCCCTCCACGGGCGCCCCGGCCGCCCGCCACGGCGGAGGCGGACGCCCGGCCACGGCGCCTCCATCCACTCTGCTCGGGGAAAACTCCCCGGCGCCGGGGCCGCCGGCCGCGCCCCATCGTCGCGGCTCGTTTTCCGGGTGGCCGCGCCATGCCCCGAGCGAGAAAGGGCCCTGCTCCACGCGGCCCTGGGCGCTGACCAGGGCTGCCCAACGCCGGCCAATTCTCACGAGCGTTCTGCCCAAATCGATCCCGATTTGGGCAGAACGCTCGTGAGAATTGGCCGGAAAACGCCCGGCGAACACACTTCGGGCACCAGAGGGCCGCAGGGCCGCCCCCCCGGGGCCCTGTCCGGGATCGCGTGTCGTCGCGTTCCGGCACCGCCAGGAGGAGCTCCGGGTCGCGGGCCCCGGGGAGGCCGACGCCTCCCGCTCCTCAGCCTCCGGGGGTCCCCTCCCTGGCGCCGGCCGCTGGGGCCGGGCCAGCCCCGAAAGCCGGGCCCGGGCCCGGGCCTGCTTGCTCAGCCTTCCGTTGCCAGGGGCCTGAGCCTGGGGGCCTCCGCATGGGGAACCCTGGGTCCCGCGCCACGAGACCCCCGACCGTCCCGGCGACGACGGCACCTTTCGCGGCTTCGTCCCAGCCGTGGAGTGAGAGATCACTCCGTTCCCCCACAGAGGCCAGCCCCCTCCACGGGCGCCCCGGCCGCCCGCCACGGCGGAGGCGGACGCCCGGCCACGGCGCCTCCATCCACTCTGCTCGGGGAAAACTCCCCGGCGCCGGGGCCGCCGGCCGCGCCCCATCGTCGCGGCTCGTTTTCCCGGTGGCCGCGACATGCCCCGAGCGAGAAAGGGCCCTGCTCCACGCGGCCCTGGGCGCTGACCAGGGCTTCCCAACGCCGGCCAAGTCTCACGAGCGTTCTGCCCAAATCGATCCCGATTTGGGCAGAACGCTCGTGAGAATTGGCCGGAAAACGCCCGGCGAACACACTTCTGGCACCAGAGGGCCGCAGGGCCGCCCCCCCGGGGCCCTGTCCGGGATCGCGTGTCGTCGCGTTCCGGCACCGCCAGGAGGAGCTCCGGGCGGCGGGCCCCGGGGAGGCCGACGCCTCCCGCCCCTCAGCCTCCGGGGGTCCCATCCCTGGCGCCGGCCGCTGGGGCCGGGCCAGCCCCGAAAGCCGGGCCCGGGCCCGGGCCTGCTTGCTCAGCCTTCCGTTGCCAGGGGCCTGAGCCTGGGGGCCTCCGCATGGGGAACCCTGAGTCCCGCGCCACGAGTCCCCCCGACGGTCCCGGCGACGACGGCACCTTTCGCGGCTTCGTCCCAGCCGTGGAGTGAGAGATCACTCCGTTCCCCCACAGAGGCCAGCCCCCTCCACGGGCGCCCCGGCCGCCCGCCACGGCGGAGGCGGACGCCCGGCCACGGCGCCTCCATCCACTCTGCTCGGGGAAAACTCCCCGGCGCCGGGGCCGCCGGCCGCGCCCCATCGTCGCGGCTCGTTTTCCGGGTGGCCGCGCCATGCCCCGAGCGAGAAAGGGCCCTGCTCCACGCGGCCCTGGGCGCTGACCAGGGCTGCCCAACGCCGGCCAATTCTCACGAGCGTTCTGCCCAAATCGATCCCGATTTGGGCAGAACGCTCGTGAGAATTGGCCGGAAAATGCCCGGCGAACACACTTCGGGCACCAGAGGGCCGCAGGGCCGCCCCCCCGGGGCCCTGTCCGGGATCGCGTGTCGTCGCGTTCCGGCACCGCCAGGAGGAGCTCCGGGCGGCGGGCCCCGGGGAGGCCGACGCCTCCCGCCCGTCAGCCTCCGGGGGTCCCCTCCCTGGCGCCGGCCGCTGGGGCCGGGCCAGCCCCGAAAGCCGGGCCCGGGCCCGGGCCTGCTTGCTCAGCCTTCCGTTGCCAGGGGCCTGAGCCTGGGGGCCTCCGCATGGGGAACCCTGAGTCCCGCGCCACGAGTCCCCCCGACCGTCCCGGCGACGACGGCACCTTTCGCGGCTTCGTCCCAGCCGTGGAGTGAGAGATCACTCCGTTCCCCCACAGAGGCCAGCCCCCTCCACGGGCGCCCCGGCCGCCCGCCACGGCGGAGGCGGACGCCCGGCCACGGCGCCTCCATCCACTCTGCTCGGGGAAAACTCCCCGGCGCCGGGGCCGCCGGCCGCGCCCCATCGTCGCGGCTCGTTTTCCGGGTGGCCGCGCCATGCCCCGAGCGAGAAAGGGCCCTGCTCCACGCGGCCCTGGGCGCTGACCAGGGCTGCCCAACGCCGGCCAATTCTCACGAGCGTTCTGCCCAAATCGATCCCGATTTGGGCAGAACGCTCGTGAGAATTGGCCGGAAAACGCCCGGCGAACACACTTCGGGCACCAGAGGGCCGCAGGGCCGCCCCCCCGGGGCCCTGTCCGGGATCGCGTGTCGTCGCGTTCCGGCACCGCCAGGAGGAGCTCCGGGCGGCGGGCCCCGGGGAGGCCGACGCCTCCCGCCCCTCAGCCTCCGGGGGTCCCCTCCCTGGCGCCGGCCGCTGGGGCCGGGCCAGCCCCGAAAGCCGGGCCCGGGCCCGGCCCTGCTTGCTCAGCCTTCCGTTGCCAGGGGCCTGAGCCTGGGGGCCTCCGCATGGGGAACCCTGAGTCCCGCGCCACGAGTCCCCCCGACCGTCCCGGCGACGACGGCACCTTTCGCGGCTTCGTCCCAGCCGTGGAGTGAGAGATCACTCCGTTCCCCCACAGAGGCCAGCCCCCTCCACGGGCGCCCCGGCCGCCCGCCACGGCGGAGGCGGACGCCCGGCCACGGCGCCTCCATCCACTCTGCTCGGGGAAAACTCCCCGGCGCCGGGGCCGCCGGCCGCGCCCCATCGTCGCGGCTCGTTTTCCGGGTGGCCGCGCCATGCCCCGAGCGAGAAAGGGCCCTGCTCCACGCGGCCCTGGGCGCTGACCAGGGCTGCCCAACGCCGGCCAATTCTCACGAGCGTTCTGCCCAAATCGATCCCGATTTGGGCAGAACGCTCGTGAGAATTGGCCGGAAAACGCCCGGCGAACACACTTCGGGCACCAGAGGGCCGCAGGGCCGCCCCTCCGGGGCCCTGTCCGGGATCGCGTGTCGTCGCGTTCCGGCACCGCCAGGAGGAGCTCCGGGCGGCGGGCCCCGGGGAGGCCGACGCGTCCCGCCCCTCAGCCTCCGGGGGTCCCCTCCCTGGCGCCGGCCGCTGGGGCCGGGCCAGCCCCGAAAGCCGGGCCCGGGCCCGGCCCTGCTTGCTCAGCCTTCCGTTGCCAGGGGCCTGAGCCTGGGGGCCTCCGCATGGGGAACCCTGAGTCCCGCGCCACGAGTCCCCCCGACCCTCCCGGCGACGACGGCACCTTTCGCGGCTTCGTCCCAGCCGTGGAGTGAGAGATCACTCCGTTCCCCCACAGAGGCCAGCCCCCTCCACGGGCGCCCCGGCCGCCCGCCACAGCGGAGGCGGACGCCCGGCCACGGCGCCTCCATCCACTCTGCTCGGGGAAAACTCCCCGGCGCCGGGGCCGCCGGCCGCGCCCCATCGTCGCGGCTCGTTTTCCGGGTGGCCGCGCCATGCCCCGAGCGAGAAAGGGCCCTGCTCCACGCGGCCCTGGGCGCTGACCAGGGCTGCCCAACGCCGGCCAATTCTCACGAGCGTTCTGCCCAAATCGATCCCGATTTGGGCAGAACGCTCGTGAGAATTGGCCGGAAAACGCCCGGCGAACACACTTCGGGCACCAGAGGGCCGCAGGGCCGCCCCCCCGGGGCCCTGTCCGGGATCGCGTGTCGTCGCGTTCCGGCACCGCCAGGAGGAGTTCCGGGCGGCGGGCCCCGGGGAGGCCGACGGCTCCCGCCCCTCAGCCTCCGGGGGTCCCCTCCCTGGCGCCGGCCGCTGGGGCCGGGCCAGCCCCGAAAGCCGGGCCCGGGCCCGGGCCTGCTTGCTCAGCCTTCCGTTGCCAGGGGCCTGAGCCTGGGGGCCTCCGCATGGGGAACCCTGAGTCCCGCGCCACGAGTCCCCCCGACCGTCCCGGCGAGGACGGCACCTTTCGCGGCTTCGTCCCAGCCGTGGAGTGAGAGATCACTCCGTTCCCCCACAGAGGCCAGCCCCCTCCACGGGCGCCCCGGCCGCCCGCCACGGCGGAGGCGGACGCCCGGCCACGGCGCCTCCATCCACTCTGCTCGGGGAAAACTCCCCGGCGCCGGGGCCGCCGGCCGCGCCCCATCGTCGCGGCTCGTTTTCCGGGTGGCCGCGCCATGCCCCGAGCGAGAAAGGGCCCTGCTCCACGCGGCCCTGGGCACTGACCAGGGCTGCCCAACGCCGGCCAATTCTCACGAGCGTTCTGCCCAAATCGATCCCGATTTGGGCAGAACGCTCGTGAGAATTGGCCGGAAAACGCCCGGCGAACACACTTCGGGCACCAGAGGGCCGCAGGGCCGCCCCCCCGGGGCCCTGTCTGGGATCGCGTGTCGTCGCGTTCCGGCACCGCCAGGAGGAGCTCCGGGTCGCGGGCCCCGGGGAGGCCGACGCCTCCCGCTCCTCAGCCTCCTGGGGTCCCCTCCCTGGCGCCGGCCGCTGGGGCCGGGCCAGCCCCGAAAGCCGGGCCCGGGCCCGGGCCTGCTTGCTCAGCCTTCCGTTGCCAGGGGCCTGAGCCTGGGGGCCTCCGCATGGGGAACCCTGGGTCCCGCGCCACGAGACCCCCGACCGTCCCGGCGACGACGGCACCTTTCGCGGCTTCGTCCCAGCCGTGGAGTGAGAGATCACTCCGTTCCCCCACAGAGGCCAGCCCCCTCCACGGGCGCCCCGGCCGCCCGCCACGGCGGAGGCGGACGCCCGGCCACGGCGCCTCCATCCACTCTGCTCGGGGAAAACTCCCCGGCGCCGGGGCCGCCGGCCGCGCCCCATCGTCGCGGCTCGTTTTCCGGGTGGCCGCGCCATGCCCCGAGCGAGAAAGGGCCCTGCTCCACGCGGCCCTGGGCGCTGACCAGGGCTGCCCAACGCCGGCCAATTCTCACGAGCGTTCTGCCCAAATCGATCCCGATTTGGGCAGAACGCTCGTGAGAATTGGCCGGAAAACGCCCGGCGAACACACTTCGGGCACCAGAGGGCCGCAGGGCCGCCCCCCCGGGGCCCTGTCCGGGATCGCGTGTCGTCGCGTTCCGGCACCGCCAGGAGGAGCTCCGGGCGGCGGGCCCCGGGGAGGCCGACGCCTCCCGCCCCTCAGCCTCCGGGGGTCCCATCCCTGGCGCCGGCCGCTGGGGCCGGGCCAGCCCCGAAATCCGGGCCCGGGCCCGGGCCTGCTTGCTCAGCCTTCCGTTGCCAGGGGCCTGAGCCTGGGGGCCTCCGCATGGGGAACCCTGAGTCCCGCGCCACGAGTCCCCCCGACGGTCCCGGCGACGACGGCACCTTTCGCGGCTTCGTCCCAGCCGTGGAGTGAGAGATCACTCCGTTCCCCCACAGAGGCCAGCCCCCTCCACGGGCGCCCCGGCCGCCCGCCACGGCGGAGGCGGACGCCCGGCCACGGAGCCTCCATCCACTCTGCTCGGGGAAAACTCCCCGGCGCCGGGGCCGCCGGCCGCGCCCCATCGTCGCGGCTCGTTTTCCGGGTGGCCGCGCCATGCCCCGAGCGAGAAAGGGCCCTGCTCCACGCGGCCCTGGGCGCTGACCAGGGCTGCCCAACGCCGGCCAATTCTCACGAGCGTTCTGCCCAAATCGATCCCGATTTGGGCGGAACGCTCGTGAGAATTGGCCGGAAAACGCCCGGCGAACACACTTCGGGCACCAGAGGGCCGCAGGGCCGCCCCCCCGGGGCCCTGTCCGGGATCGCGTGTCGTCGCGTTCCGGCACCGCCAGGAGGAGCTCCGGGTCGCGGGCCCCGGGGAGGCCGACGCCTCCCGCTCCTCAGCCTCCTGGGGTCCCCTCCCTGGCGCCGGCCGCTGGGGCCGGGCCAGCCCCGAAAGCCGGGCCCGGGCCCGGGCCTGCTTGCTCAGCCTTCCGTTGCCAGGGGCCTGAGCCTGGGGGCCTCCGCATGGGGAACCCTGAGTCCCGCGCCACGAGTCCCCCCGACCGTCCCGGCGAGGACGGCACCTTTCGCGGCTTCGTCCCAGCCGTGGAGTGAGAGATCACTCCGTTCCCCCAGAGGCCAGCCCCCTCCACGGGCGCCCCGGCCGCCCGCCACGGCGGAGGCGGACGCCCGGCCACGGCGCCTCCATCCACTCTGCTCGGGGAAAACTCCCCGGCGCCGGGGCCGCCGGCCGCGCCCCATCGTCGCGGCTCGTTTTCCGGGTGGCCGCGCCATGCCCCGAGCGAGAAAGGGCCCTGCTCCACGCGGCCCTGGGCGCTGACCAGGGCTGCCCAACGCCGGCCAATTCTCACGAGCGTTCTGCCCAAATCGATCCCGATTTGGGCAGAACGCTCGTGAGAATTGGCCGGAAAACGCCCGGCGAACACACTTCGGGCACCAGAGGGCCGCAGGGCCGCCCCCCCGGGGCCCTGTCCGGGATCGCGTGTCGTCGCGTTCCGGCACCGCCAGGAGGAGCTCCGGGTCGCGGGCCCCGGGGAGGCCGACGCCTCCCGCTCCTCAGCCTCCTGGGGTCCCCTCCCTGGCGCCGGCCGCTGGGGCCGGGCCAGCCCCGAAAGCCGGGCCCGGGCCCGGGCCTGCTTGCTCAGCCTTCCGTTGCCAGGGGCCTGAGCCTGGGGGCCTCCGCATGGGGAACCCTGGGTCCCGCGCCACGAGACCCCCGACCGTCCCGGCGACGACGGCACCTTTCGCGGCTTCGTCCCAGCCGTGGAGTGAGAGATCACTCCGTTCCCCCACAGAGGCCAGCCCCCTCCACGGGCGCCCCGGCCGCCCGCCACGGCGGAGGCGGACGCCCGGCCACGGCGCCTCCATCCACTCTGCTCGGGGAAAACTCCCCGGCGCCGGGGCCGCCGGCCGCGCCCCATCGTCGCGGCTCGTTTTCCGGGTGGCCGCGCCATGCCCCGAGCGAGAAAGGGCCCTGCTCCACGCGGCCCTGGGCGCTGACCAGGGCTGCCCAACGCCGGCCAATTCTCACGAGCGTTCTGCCCAAATCGATCCCGATTTGGGCAGAACGCTCGTGAGAATTGGCCGGAAAACGCCCGGCGAACACACTTCGGGCACCAGAGGGCCACAGGGCCGCCCCCCCGGGGCCCTGTCCGGGATCGCGTGTCGTCGCGTTCCGGCACCGCCAGGAGGAGCTCCGGGTCGCGGGCCCCGGGGAGGCCGACGCCTCCCGCTCCTCAGCCTCCGGGGGTCCCCTCCCTGGCGCCGGCCGCTGGGGCCGGGCCAGCCCCGAAAGCCGGGCCCGGGCCCGGGCCTGCTTGCTCAGCCTTCCGTTGCCAGGGGCCTGAGCCTGGGGGCCTCCGCATGGGGAACCCTGAGTCCCGCGCCACGAGTCCCCCCGACCGTCCCGGCGAGGACGGCACCTTTCGCGGCTTCGTCCCAGCCGTGGAGTGAGAGATCACTCCGTTCCCCCACAGAGGCCAGCCCCCTCCACGGGCGCCCCGGCCGCCCGCCACGGCGGAGGCGGACGCCCGGCCACGGCGCCTCCATCCACTCTGCTCGGGGAAAACTCCCCGGCGCCGGGGCCGCCGGCCGCGCCCCATCGTCGCGGCTCGTTTTCCGGGTGGCCGCGCCATGCCCCGAGCGAGAAAGGGCCCTGCTCCACGCGGCCCTGGGCGCTGACCAGGGCTGCCCAACGCCGGCCAATTCTCACGAGCGTTCTGCCCAAATCGATCCCGATTTGGGCAGAACGCTCGTGAGAATTGGCCGGAAAACGCCCGGCGAACACACTTCGGGCACCAGAGGGCCGCAGGGCCGCCCCCCCCGGGGCCCTGTCCGGGATCGCGTGTCGTCGCGTTCCGGCACCGCCAGGAGGAGCTCCGGGTCGCGGGCCCCGGGGAGGCCGACGCCTCCCGCTCCTCAGCCTCCTGGGGTCCCCTCCCTGGCGCCGGCCGCTGGGGCCGGGCCAGCCCCGAAAGCCGGGCCCGGGCCCGGGCCTGCTTGCTCAGCCTTCCGTTGCCAGGGGCCTGAGCCTGGGGGCCTCCGCATGGGGAACCCTGGGTCCCGCGCCACGAGACCCCCGACCGTCCCGGCGACGACGGCACCTTTCGCGGCTTCGTCCCAGCCGTGGAGTGAGAGATCACTCCGTTCCCCCACAGAGGCCAGCCCCCTCCACGGGCGCCCCGGCCGCCCGCCACGGCGGAGGCGGACGCCCGGCCACGGCGCCTCCATCCACTCTGCTCGGGGAAAACTCCCCGGCGCCGGGGCCGCCGGCCGCGCCCCATCGTCGCGGCTCGTTTTCCGGGTGGCCGCGCCATGCCCCGAGCGAGAAAGGGCCCTGCTCCACGCGGCCCTGGGCGCTGACCAGGGCTGCCCAACGCCGGCCAATTCTCACGAGCGTTCTGCCCAAATCGATCCCGATTTGGGCAGAACGCTCGTGAGAATTGGCCGGAAAACGCCCGGCGAACACACTTCGGGCACCAGAGGGCCGCAGGGCCGCCCCCCCGGGGCCCTGTCCGGGATCGCGTGTCGTCGCGTTCCGGCACCGCCAGGAGGAGCTCCGGGTCGCGGGCCCCGGGGAGGCCGACGCCTCCCGCTCCTCAGCCTCCGGGGGTCCCCTCCCTGGCGCCGGCCGCTGGGGCCGGGCCAGCCCCAAAAGCCGGGCCCGGGCCCGGGCCTGCTTGCTCAGCCTTCCGTTGCCAGGGGCCTGAGCCTGGGGGCCTCCGCATGGGGAACCCTGAGTCCCGCGCCACGAGTCCCCCCGACCGTCCCGGCGACGACGGCACCGTTCGCGGCTTCGTCCCAGCCGTGGAGTGAGAGATCACTCCGTTCCCCCACAGAGGCCAGCCCCCTCCACGGGCGCCCCGGCCGCCCGCCACGGCGGAGGCGGACGCCCCGCCACGGCGCCTCCATCCACTCTGCTCGGGGAAAACTCCCCGGCGCCGGGGCCGCCGGCCGCGCCCCATCGTCGCGGCTCGTTTTCCGGGTGGCCGCGCCATGCCCCGAGCGAGAAAGGGCCCTGCTCCACGCGGCCCTGGGCGCTGACCAGGGCTGCCCAACGCCGGCCAATTCTCACGAGCGTTCTGCCCAAATCGATCCCGATTTGGGCAGAACGCTCGTGAGAATTGGCCGGAAAACGCCCGGCGAACACACTTCGGGCACCAGAGGGCCGCAGGGCCGCCCCCCCGGGGCCCTGTCCGGGATCGCGTGTCGTCGCGTTCCGGCACCGCCAGGAGGAGCTCCGGGTCGCGGGCCCCGGGGAGGCCGACGCCTCCCGCTCCTCAGCCTCCGGGGGTCCCCTCCCTGGCGCCGGCCGCTGGGGCCGGGCCAGCCCCGAAAGCCGGGCCCGGGCCCGGGCCTGCTTGCTCAGCCTTCCGTTGCCAGGGGCCTGAGCCTGGGGGCCTCCGCATGGGGAACCCTGAGTCCCGCGCCACGAGTCCCCCCGACCGTCCCGGCGACGACGGCACCTTTCGCGGCTTCGTCCCAGCCGTGGAGTGAGAGATCACTCCGTTCCCCCACAGAGGCCAGCCCCCTCCACGGGCGCCCCGGCCGCCCGCCACGGCGGAGGCGGACGCCCGGCCAAGGCGCCTCCATCCACTCTGCTCGGGGAAAACTCCCCGGCGCCGGGGCCGCCGGCCGCGCCCCATCGTCGCGGCTCCTTTTCCGGGTGGCCGCGCCATGCCCCGAGCGAGAAAGGGCCCTGCTCCACGCGGCCCTGGGCGCTGACCAGGGCTGCCCAACGCCGGCCAATTCTCACGAGCGTTCTGCCCAAATCGATCCCGATTTGGGCAGAACGCTCGTGAGAATTGGCCGGAAAACGCCCGGCGAACACACTTCTGGCACCAGAGGGCCGCAGGGCCGCCCCCCCGGGGCCCTGTCCGGGATCGCGTGTCGTCGCGTTCCGGCACCGCCAGGAGGAGCTCCGGGCGGCGGGCCCCGGGGAGGCCGACGCCTCCCGCCCCTCAGCCTCCGGGGGTCCCATCCCTGGCGCCGGCCGCTGGGGCCGGGCCAGCCCCGAAAGCCGGGCCCGGGCCCGGGCCTGCTTGCTCAGCCTTCCATTGCCAGGGGCCTGAGCCTGGGGGCCTCCGCATGGGGAACCCTGAGTCCCGCGCCACGAGTCCCCCCGACGGTCCCGGCGACGACGGCACCTTTCGCGGCTTCGTCCCAGCCGTGGAGTGAGAGATCACTCCGTTCCCCCACAGAGGCCAGCCCCCTCCACGGGCGCCCCGGCCGCCCGCCACGGCGGAGGCGGACGCCCGGCCACGGCGCCTCCATCCACTCTGCTCGGGGAAAACTCCCCGGCGCCGGGGCCGCCGGCCGCGCCCCATCGTCGCGGCTCGTTTTCCGGGTGGCCGCGCCATGCCCCGAGCGAGAAAGGGCCCTGCTCCACGCGGCCCTGGGCGCTGACCAGGGCTGCCCAACGCCGGCCAATTCTCACGAGCGTTCTGCCCAAATCGATCCCGATTTGGGCAGAACGCTCGTGAGAATTGGCCGGAAAACGCCCGGCGAACACACTTCGGGCACCAGAGGGCCGCAGGGCCGCCCCCCCGGGGCCCTGTCCGGGATCGCGTGTCGTCGCGTTCCGGCACCGCCAGGAGGAGCTCCGGGTCGCGGGCCCCGGGGAGGCCGACGCCTCCCGCTCCTCAGCCTCCGGGGGTCCCCTCCCTGGCGCCGGCCGCTGGGGCCGGGCCAGCCCCAAAAGCCGGGCCCGGGCCCGGGCCTGCTTGTTCAGCCTTCCGTTGCCAGGGGCCTGAGCCTGGGGGCCTCCGCATGGGGAACCCTGAGTCCCGCGCCACGAGTCCCCCCGACCGTCCCGGCGACGACGGCACCTTTCGCGGCTTCGTCCCAGCCGTGGAGTGAGAGATCACTCCGTTCCCCCACAGAGGCCAGCCCCCTCCACGGGCGCCCCGGCCGCCCGCCACGGCGGAGGCGGACGCCCGGCCAAGGCGCCTCCATCCACTCTGCTCGGGGAAAACTCCCCGGCGCCGGGGCCGCCGGCCGCGCCCCATCGTCGCGGCTCCTTTTCCGGGTGGCCGCGCCATGCCCCGAGCGAGAAAGGGCCCTGCTCCACGCGGCCCTGGGCGCTGACCAGGGCTGCCCAACGCCGGCCAATTCTCACGAGCGTTCTGCCCAAATCGATCCCGATTTGGGCAGAACGCTCGTGAGAATTGGCCGGAAAACGCCCGGCGAACACACTTCTGGCACCAGAGGGCCGCAGGGCCGCCCCCCCGGGGCCCTGTCCGGGATCGCGTGTCGTCGCGTTCCGGCACCGCCAGGAGGAGCTCCGGGCGGCGGGCCCCGGGGAGGCCGACGCCTCCCGCCCCTCAGCCTCCGGGGGTCCCCTCCCTGGCGCCGGCCGCTGGGGCCGGGCCAGCCCCGAAAGCCGGGCCCGGGCCCGGGCCTGCTTGCTCAGCCTTCCGTTGCCAGGGGCCTGAGCCTGGGGGCCTCCGCATGGGGAACCCTGAGTCCCGCGCCACGAGTCCCCCCGACGGTCCCGGCGACGACGGCACCTTTCGCGGCTTCGTCCCAGCCGTGGAGTGAGAGATCACTCCGTTCACCCACAGAGGCCAGCCCCCTCCACGAGCGCCCCGGCCGCCCGCCACGGCGGAGGCGGACGCCCGGCCACGGCGCCTCCATCCACTCTGCTCGGGGAAAACTCCCCGGCGCCGGGGCCGCCGGCCGCGCCCCATCGTCGCGGCTCGTTTTCCGGGTGGCCGCGCCATGCCCCGAGCGAGAAAGGGCCCTGCTCCACGCGGCCCTGGGCGCTGACCAGGGCTGCCCAACGCCGGCCAATTCTCACGAGCGTTCTGCCCAAATCGATCCCGATTTGGGCAGAACGCTCGTGAGAATTGGCCGGAAAACGCCCGGCGAACACACTTCGGGCACCAGAGGGCCGCAGGGCCGCCCCCCCGGGGCCCTGTCCGGGATCGCGTGTCGTCGCGTTCCGGCACCACCAGGAGGAGCTCCGGGTCGCGGGCCCCGGGGAGGCCGACGCCTACCGCTCCTCAGCCTCCGGGGGTCCCCTCCCTGGCGCCGGCCGCTGGGGCCGGGCCAGCCCCGAAAGCCGGGCCCGGGCCCGGGCCTGCTTGCTCAGCCTTCCGTTGCCAGGGGCCTGAGCCTGGGGGCCTCCGCATGGGGAACCCTGAGTCCCGCGCCACGAGTCCCCCCGACCGTCCCGGCGACGACGGCACCTTTCGCGGCTTCGTCCCAGCCGTGGAGTGAGAGATCACTCCGTTCCCCCACAGAGGCCAGCCCCCTCCACGGGCGCCCCGGCCGCCCGCCACGGCGGAGGCGGACGCCCGGCCACGGCGCCTCCATCCACTCTGCTCGGGGAAAACTCCCCGGCGCCGGGGCCGCCGGCCGCGCCCCATCGTCGCGGCTCGTTTTCCGGGTGGCCGCGCCATGCCCCGAGCGAGAAAGGGCCCTGCTCCACGCGGCCCTGGGCGCTGACCAGGGCTGCCCAACGCCGGCCAATTCTCACGAGCGTTCTACCCAAATCGATCCCGATTTGGGCAGAACGCTCGTGAGAATTGGCCGGAAAACGCCCGGCGAACACACTTCGGGCACCAGAGGGCCGCAGGGCCGCCCCCCTGGGGCCCTGTCCAGGATCGCGTGTCGTCGCGTTCCGGCACCGCCAGGAGGAGCTCCGGGTCGCGGGCCCAGGGGAGGCCGACGCCTCCCGCTCCTCAGCCTCCGGGGGTCCCCTCCCTGGCGCCGGCCGCTGGGGCCGGGCCAGCCCCAAAAGCCGGGCCCGGGCCCGGGCCTGCTTGCTCAGCCTTCCGTTGCCAGGGGCCTGAGCCTGGGGGCCTCCGCATGGGGAACACTGAGTCCCGCGCCACGAGTCCCCCCGACCGTCCCGGCGAGGACGGCACCTTTCGCGGCTTCGTCCCAGCCGTGGAGTGAGAGATCACTCCGTTCCCCCACAGAGGCCAGCCCCCTCCACGGGCGCCCCGGCCGCCCGCCACGGCGGAGGCGGACGCCCGGCCAAGGCGCCTCCATCCACTCTGCTCGGGGAAAACTCCCCGGCGCCGGGGCCGCCGGCTGCGCCCCATCGTCGCGGCTCGTTTTCCGGGTGGCCGCGCCATGCCCCGAGCGAGAAAGGGCCCTGCTCCACGCGGCCCTGGGCGCTGACCAGGGCTTCCCAACGCCGGCCAATTCTCACGAGCGTTCTGCCCAAATCGATCCCGATTTGGGCAGAACGCTCGTGAGAATTGGCCGGAAAACGCCCGGCGAACACACTTCGGGCACCAGAGGGCCGCAGGGCCGCCCCCCCGGGGCCCTGTCCGGGATCGCGTGTCGTCGCGTTCCGGCACCGCCAGGAGGAGCTCCGGGCGGCGGGCCCCGGGGAGGCCGACGCCTCCCGCCCCTCAGCCTCCGGGGGTCCCCTCCCTGGCGCCGGCCGCTGGGGCCGGGCCAGCCCCGAAATCCGGGCCCGGGCCCGGGCCTGCTTGCTCAGCCTTCCGTTGCCAGGGGCCTGAGCCTGGGGGCCTCCGCATGGGGAACCCTGAGTCCCGCGCCACGAGTCCCCCCGACCGTCCCGGCGACGACGGCACCTTTCGCGGCTTCGTCCCAGCCGTGGAGTGAGAGATCACTCCGTTCCCCCACAGAGGCCAGCCCCCTCCACGGGCGCCCCGGCCGCCCGCCACGGCGGAGGCGGACGCCCGGCCACGGAGCCTCCATCCACTCTGCTCGGGGAAAACTCCCCGGCGCCGGGGCCGCCGGCCGCGCCCCATCGTCACGGCTCGTTTTCCGGGTGGCCGCGCCATGCCCCGAGCGAGAAAGGGCCCTGCTCCACGCGGCCCTGGGCGCTGACCAGGGCTGCCCAACGCCGGCCAATTCTCACGAGCGTTCTGCCCAAATCGATCCCGATTTGGGCAGAACGCTCGTGAGAATTGGCCGGAAAACGCCCGGCGAACACACTTCGGGCACCAGAGGGCCGCAGGGCCGCCCCCCCGGGGCCCTGTCCGGGATCGCGTGTCGTCGCGTTCCGGCACCGCCAGGAGGAGCTCCGGGTCGCGGGCCCCGGGGAGGCCGACGCCTCCCGCTCCTCAGCCTCCGGGGGTCCCCTCCCTGGCGCCGGCCGCTGGGGCCGGGCCAGCCCCAAAAGCCGGGCCCGGGCCCGGGCCTGCTTGCTCAGCCTTCCGTTGCCAGGGGCCTGAGCCTGGGGGCCTCCGCATGGGGAACCCTGAGTCCCGCGCCACGAGTCCCCCCGACGGTCCCGGCGACGACGGCACCTTTCGCGGCTTCGTCCCAGCCGTGGAGTGAGAGATCACTCCGTTCCCCCACAGAGGCCAGCCCCCTCCACGGGCGCCCCGGCCGCCCGCCACGGCGGAGGCGGACGCCCGGCCACGGCGCCTCCATCCACTCTGCTCGGGGAAAACTCCCCGGCGCCGGGGCCGCCGGCCGCGCCCCATCGTCGCGGCTCGTTTTCAGGGTGGCCGCGCCATGCCCCGAGCGAGAAAGGGCCCTGCTCCACGCGGCCCTGGGCACTGACCAGGGCTGCCCAACGCCGGCCAATTCTCACGAGCGTTCTGCCCAAATCGATCCCGATTTGGGCAGAACGCTCGTGAGAATTGGCCGGAAAACGCCCAGCGAACACACTTCGGGCACCAGAGGGCCGCAGGGCCGCCCCCCCGGGGCCCTGTCCGGGATCGCGTGTCGTCGCGTTCCGGCACCGCCAGGAGGAGTTCCGGGCGGCGGGCCCCGGGGAGGCCGACGGCTCCCGCCCCTCAGCCTCCGGGGGTCCCCTCCCTGGCGCCGGCCGCTGGGGCCGGGCCAGCCCCGAAAGCCGGGCCCGGGCCCGGGCCTGCTTGCTCAGCCTTCCGTTGCCAGGGGCCTGAGCCTGGGGGCCTCCGCATGGGGAACCCTGAGTCCCGCGCCACGAGTCCCCCCGACCGTCCCGGCGAGGACGGCACCTTTCGCGGCTTCGTCCCAGCCGTGGAGTGAGAGATCACTCCGTTCCCCCACAGAGGCCAGCCCCCTCCACGGGCGCCCCGGCCGCCCGCCACGGCGGAGGCGGACGCCCGGCCACGGCGCCTCCATCCACTCTGCTCGGGGAAAACTCCCCGGCGCCGGGGCCGCCGGCCGCGCCCCATCGTCGCGGCTCGTTTTCCGGGTGGCCGCGCCATGCCCCGAGCGAGAAAGGGCCCTGCTCCACGCGGCCCTGGGCGCTGACCAGGGCTGCCCAACGCCGGCCAATTCTCACGAGCGTTCTGCCCAAATCGATCCCGATTTGGGCAGAACGCTCGTGAGAATTGGCCGGAAAACGCCCGGCGAACACACTTCGGGCACCAGAGGGCCGCAGGGCCGCCCCCCCGGGGCCCTGTCCGGGATCGCGTGTCGTCGCGTTCCGGCACCGCCAGGAGGAGCTCCGGGTCGCGGGCCCCGGGGAGGCCGACGCCTCCCGCTCCTCAGCCTCCGGGGGTCCCCTCCCTGGCGCCGGCCGCTGGGGCCGGGCCAGCCCCAAAAGCCGGGCCCGGGCCCGGGCCTGCTTGCTCAGCCTTCCGTTGCCAGGGGCCTGAGCCTGGGGGCTTCCGCATGGGGAACCCTGAGTCCCGCGCCACGAGTCCCCCCGACGGTCCCGGCGACGACGGCACCTTTCGCGGCTTCGTCCCAGCCGTGGAGTGAGAGATCACTCCGTTCCCCCACAGAGGCCAGCCCCCTCCACGGGCGCCCCGGCCGCCCGCCACGGCGGAGGCGGACGCCCGGCCACGGCGCCTCCATCCACTCTGCTCGGGGAAAACTCCCCGGCGCCGGGGCCGCCGGCCGCGCCCCATCGTCGCGGCTCGTTTTCAGGGTGGCCGCGCCATGCCCCGAGCGAGAAAGGGCCCTGCTCCACGCGGCCCTGGGCACTGACCAGGGCTGCCCAACGCCGGCCAATTCTCACGAGCGTTCTGCCCAAATCGATCCCGATTTGGGCAGAACGCTCGTGAGAATTGGCCGGAAAACGCCCGGCGAACACACTTCGGGCACCAGAGGGCCGCAGGGCCGCCCCCCCGGGGCCCTGTCCGGGATCGCGTGTCGTCGCGTTCCGGCACCGCCAGGAGGAGTTCCGGGCGGCGGGCCCCGGGGAGGCCGACGGCTCCCGCCCCTCAGCCTCCGGGGGTCCCCTCCCTGGCGCCGGCCGCTGGGGCCGGGCCAGCCCCGAAAGCCGGGCCCGGGCCCGGGCCTGCTTGCTCAGCCTTCCGTTGACAGGGGCCTGAGCCTGGGGGCCTCCGCATGGGGAACCCTGAGTCCCGCGCCACGAGTCCCCCCGACCGTCCCGGCGAGGACGGCACCTTTCGCGGCTTCGTCCCAGCCGTGGAGTGAGAGATCACTCCGTTCCCCCACAGAGGCCAGCCCCCTCCACGGGCGCCCCGGCCGCCCGCCACGGCGGAGGCGGACGCCCGGCCACGGCGCCTCCATCCACTCTGCTCGGGGAAAACTCCCCGGCGCCGGGGCCGCCGGCCGCGCCCCATCGTCGCGGCTCGTTTTCCGGGTGGCCGCGCCATGCCCCGAGCGAGAAAGGGCCCTGCTCCACGCGGCCCTGGGCGCTGACCAGGGCTGCCCAACGCCGGCCAATTCTCACGAGCGTTCTGCCCAAATCGATCCCGATTTGGGCAGAAGGCTCGTGAGAATTGGCCGGAAAACGCCCGGCGAACACACTTCGGGCACCAGAGGGCCGCAGGGCCGCCCCCCCGGGGCCCTGTCCGGGATCGCGTGTCGTCGCGTTCCGGCACCGCCAGGAGGAGCTCCGGGTCGCGGGCCCCGGGGAGGCCGACGCCTCCCGCTCCTCAGCCTCCGGGGGTCCCCTCCCTGGCGCCGGCCGCTGGGGCCGGGCCAGCCCCGAAAGCCGGGCCCGGGCCCGGGCCTGCTTGCTCAGCCTTCCGTTGCCAGGGGCCTGGGCCTGGGGGCCTCCGCATGGGGAACCCTGAGTCCCGCGCCACGAGTCCCCCCGACCGTCCCGGCGACGACGGCACCTTTCGCGGCTTCGTCCCAGCCGTGGAGTGAGAGATCACTCCGTTCCCCCACAGAGGCCAGCCCCCTCCACGGGCGCCCCGGCCGCCCGCCACGGCGGAGGCGGACGCCCCGCCACGGCGCCTCCATCCACTCTGCTCGGGGGAAAACTCCCCGGCGCCGGGGCCGCCGGCCGCGCCCCATCGTCGCGGCTCGTTTTCCGGGTGGCCGCGCCATGCCCCGAGCGAGAAAGGGCCCTGCTCCACGCGGCCCTGGGCGCTGACCAGGGCTGCCCAACGCCGGCCAATTCTCACGAGCGTTCTGCCCAAATCGATCCCGATTTGGGCAGAAGGCTCGTGAGAATTGGCCGGAAAACGCCCGGCGAACACACTTCGGGCACCAGAGGGCCGCAGGGCCGCCCCCCCGGGGCCCTTTCCGGGATCGCGTGTCGTCGCGTTCCGGCACCGCCAGGAGGAGCTCCGGGTCGCGGGCCCCGGGGAGGCCGACGCCTCCCGCTCCTCAGCCTCCGGGGGTCCCCTCCCTGGCGCCGGCCGCTGGGGCCGGGCCAGCCCCGAAATCCGGGCCCGGGCCCGGGCCTGCTTGCTCAGCCTTCCGTTGCCAGGGGCCTGAGCCTGGGGGCCTCCGCATGGGGAACCCTGAGTCCCGCGCCACGAGTCCCCCCGACCGTCCCGGCGACGACGGCACCTTTCGCGGCTTCGTCCCAGCCGTGGAGTGAGAGATCACTCCGTTCCCCCACAGAGGCCAGCCCCCTCCACGGGCGCCCCGGCCGCCCGCCACGGCGGAGGCGGACGCCCGGCCACGGAGCCTCCATCCACTCTGCTCGGGGAAAACTCCCCGGCGCCGGGGCCGCCGGCCGCGCCCCATCGTCGCGGCTCGTTTTCCGGGTGGCCGCGTCATGCCCCGAGCGAGAAAGGGCCCTGCTCCACGCGGCCCTGGGCGCTGACCAGGGCTGCCCAACGCCGGCCAATTCTCACGAGCGTTCTGCCCAAATCGATCCCGATTTGGGCAGAACGCTCGTGAGAATTGGCCGGAAAACGCCCGGCGAACACACTTCGGGCACCAGAGGGCCGCAGGGCCGCCCCCCCGGGGCCCTGTCCGGGATCGCGTGTCGTCGCGTTCCGGCACCGCCAGGAGGAGCTCCGGGTCGCGGGCCCCGGGGAGGCCGACGCCTCCCGCTCCTCAGCCTCCGGGGGTCCCCTCCCTGGCGCCGGCCGCTGGGGCCGGGCCAGCCCCAAAAGCCGGGCCCGGGCCCGGGCCTGCTTGCTCAGCCTTCCGTTGCCAGGGGTCTGAGCCTGGGGGCCTCCGCATGGGGAACCCTGAGTCCCGCGCCACGAGTCCCCCCGACGGTCCCGGCGAC
Source organism: Meles meles (assembly GCF_922984935.1). Taxonomy (NCBI): domain Eukaryota; kingdom Metazoa; phylum Chordata; class Mammalia; order Carnivora; family Mustelidae; genus Meles; species Meles meles. Next base: position 13,237 of record NW_025721247.1, on the reverse strand, counting down.
GACGGCACCTTTCGCGGCTTCGTCCCAGCCGTGGAGTGAGAGATCACTCCGTTCCCCCACAGAGGCCAGCCCCCTCCACGGGCGCCCCGGCCGCCCGCCACGGCGGAGGCGGACGCCCGGCCACGGCGCCTCCATCCACTCTGCTCGGGGAAAACTCCCCGGCGCCGGGGCCGCCGGCCGCGCCCCATCGTCGCGGCTCGTTTTCAGGGTGGCCGCGCCATGCCCCGAGCGAGAAAAGGCCCTGCTCCACGCGGCCCTGGGCACTGACCAGGGCTGCCCAACGCCGGCCAATTCTCACGAGCGTTCTGCCCAAATCGATCCCGATTTGGGCAGAAGGCTCGTGAGAATTGGCCGGAAAACGCCCGGCGAACACACTTCGGGCACCAGAGGGCCGCAGGGCCGCCCCCCCGGGGCCCTGTCCGGGATCGCGTGTCGTCGCGTTCCGGCACCGCCAGGAGGAGCTCCGGGTCACGGGCCCCGGGGAGGCCGACGCCTCCCGCTCCTCAGGCTCCGGGGGTCCCCTCCCTGGCGCCGGCCGCTGGGGCCGTGCCAGCCCCGAAATCCGGGCCCGGGCCCGGGCCTGCTTGCTCAGCCTTCCGTTGCCAGGGGCCTGAGCCTGGGGGCCTCCGCATGGGGAACCCTGAGTCCCGCGCCACGAGTCCCCCCGACCGTCCCGGCCACCACGGCACCTTTCGCGGCTTCGTCCCAGCCGTGGAGTGAGAGATCACTCCGTTCCCCCACAGAGGCCAGCCCCCTCCACGGGCGCCCCGGCCGCCCGCCACGGCGGAGGCGGACGCCCGGCCACGGAGCCTCCATCCACTCTGCTCGGGGAAAACTCCCCGGCGCCGGGGCCGCCGGCCGCGCCCCATCGTCGCGGCTCGTTTTCCGGGTGGCCGCGCCATGCCCCGAGCGAGAAAGGGCCCTGCTCCACGCGGCCCTGGGCGCTGACCAGGGCTGCCCAACGCCGGCCAATTCTCACGAGCGTTCTGCCCAAATCGATCCCGATTTGGGCAGAAGGCTCGTGAGAATTGGCCGGAAAACGCCCGGCGAACACACTTCGGGCACCAGAGGGCCGCAGGGCCGCCCCCCCGGGGCCCTGTCCGGGATCGCGTGTCGTCGCGTTCCGGCACCGCCAGGAGGAGCTCCGGGTCGCGGGCCCCGGGGAGGCCGACGCCTCCCGCTCCTCAGCCTCCGGGGGTCCCCTCCCTGGCGCCGGCCGCTGGGGCCGGGCCAGCCCCAAAAGCCGGGCCCGGGCCCGGGCCTGCTTGCTCAGCCTTCCGTTGCCAGGGGCCTGAGCCTGGGGGCCTCCGCATGGGGAACCCTGAGTCCCGCGCCACGAGTCCCCCCGACGGTCCCGGCGACGACGGCACCTTTCGCGGCTTCGTCCCAGCCGTGGAGTGAGAGATCACTCCGTTCCCCCACAGAGGCCAGCCCCCTCCACGGGCGCCCCGGCCGCCCGCCACGGCGGAGGCGGACGCCCGGCCACGGCGCCTCCATCCACTCTGCTCGGGGAAAACTCCCCGGCGCCGGGGCCGCCGGCCGCGCCCCATCGTCGCGGCTCGTTTTCAGGGTGGCCGCGCCATGCCCCGAGCGAGAAAGGGCCCTGCTCCACGCGGCCCTGGGCACTGACCAGGGCTGCCCAACGCCGGCCAATTCTCACGAGCGTTCTGCCCAAATCGATCCCGATTTGGGCAGAACGCTCGTGAGAATTGGCCGGAAAACGCCCGGCGAACACACTTCGGGCACCAGAGGGCCGCAGGGCCGCCCCCCCGGGGCCCTGTCCGGGATCGCGTGTCGTCGCGTTCCGGCACCGCCAGGAGGAGCTCCGGGTCGCGGGCCCCGGGGAGGCCGACGCCTCCCGCTCCTCAGGCTCCGGGGGTCCCCTCCCTGGCGCCGGCCGCTGGGGCCGGGCCAGCCCCGAAATCCGGGCCCGGGCCCGGGCCTGCTTGCTCAGCCTTCCGTTGCCAGGGGCCTGAGCCTGGGGGCCTCCGCATGGGGAACCCTGAGTCCCGCGCCACGAGTCCCCCCGACCGTCCCGGCGACGACGGCACCTTTCGCGGCTTCGTCCCAGCCGTGGAGTGAGAGATCACTCCGTTCCCCCACAGAGGCCAGCCCCCTCCACGGGCGCCCCGGCCGCCCGCCACGGCGGAGGCGGACGCCCGGCCACGGAGCCTCCATCCACTCTGCTCGGGGAAAACTCCCCGGCGCCGGGGCCGCCGGCCGCGCCCCATCGTCGCGGCTCGTTTTCCGGGTGGCCGCGCCATGCCCCGAGCGAGAAAGGGCCCTGCTCCACGCGGCCCTGGGCGCTGACCAGGGCTGCCCAACGCCGGCCAATTCTCACGAGCGTTCTGCCCAAATCGATCCCGATTTGGGCAGAAGGCTCGTGAGAATTGGCCGGAAAACGCCCGGCGAACACACTTCGGGCACCAGAGGGCCGCAGGGCCGCCCCCCCGGGGCCCTGTCCGGGATCGCGTGTCGTCGCGTTCCGGCACCGCCAGGAGGAGCTCCGGGTCGCGGGCCCCGGGGAGGCCGACGCCTCCCGCTCCTCAGCCTCCGGGGGTCCCCTCCCTGGCGCCGGCCGCTGGGGCCGGGCCAGCCCCAAAAGCCGGGCCCGGGCCCGGGCCTGCTTGCTCAGCCTTCCGTTGCCAGGGGCCTGAGCCTGGGGGCCTCCGCATGGGGAACCCTGAGTCCCGCGCCACGAGTCCCCCCGACGGTCCCGGCGACGACGGCACCTTTCGCGGCTTCGTCCCAGCCGTGGAGTGAGAGATCACTCCGTTCCCCCACAGAGGCCAGCCCCCTCCACGGGCGCCCCGGCCGCCCGCCACGGCGGAGGCGGACGCCCGGCCACGGCGCCTCCATCCACTCTGCTCGGGGAAAACTCCCCGGCGCCGGGGCCGCCGGCCGCGCCCCATCGTCGCGGCTCGTTTTCAGGGTGGCCGCGCCATGCCCCGAGCGAGAAAGGGCCCTGCTCCACGCGGCCCTGGGCACTGACCAGGGCTGCCCAACGCCGGCCAATTCTCACGAGCGTTCTGCCCAAATCGATCCCGATTTGGGCAGAACGCTCGTGAGAATTGGCCGGAAAACGCCTGGCGAACACACTTCGGGCACCAGAGGGCCGCAGGGCCGCCCCCCCGGGGCCCTGTCCGGGATCGCGTGTCGTCGCGTTCCGGCTCCGCCAGGAGGAGTTCCGGGCGGCGGGCCCCGGGGAGGCCGACGGCTCCCGCCCCTCAGCCTCCGGGGGTCCCCTCCCTGGCGCCGGCCGCTGGGGCCGGGCCAGCCCCGAAAGCCGGGCCCGGGCCCGGGCCTGCTTGCTCAGCCTTCCGTTGCCAGGGGCCTGAGCCTGGGGGCCTCCGCATGGGGAACCCTGAGTCCCGCGCCACGAGTCCCCCCGACCGTCCCGGCGAGGACGGCACCTTTCGCGGCTTCGTCCCAGCCGTGGAGTGAGAGATCACTCCGTTCCCCCACAGAGGCCAGCCCCCTCCACGGGCGCCCCGGCCGCCCGCCACGGCGGAGGCGGACGCCCGGCCACGGCGCCTCCATCCACTCTGCTCGGGGAAAACTCCCCGGCGCCGGGGCCGCCGGCCGCGCCCCATCGTCGCGGCTCGTTTTCCGGGTGGCCGCGCCATGCCCCGAGCGTGAAAGGGCCCTGCTCCACGCGGCCCTGGGCGCTGACCAGGGCTGCCCAACGCCGGCCAATTCTCACGAGCGTTCTGCCCAAATCGATCCCGATTTGGGCAGAAGGCTCGTGAGAATTGGCCGGAAAACGCCCGGCGAACACACTTCGGGCACCAGAGGGCCGCAGGGCCGCCCCCCCGGGGCCCTGTCCGGGATCGCGTGTCGTCGCGTTCCGGCACCGCCAGGAGGAGCTCCGGGTCGCGGGCCCCGGGGAGGCCGACGCCTCCCGCTCCTCAGCCTCCGGGGGTCCGCTCCCTGGCGCCGGCCGCTGGGGCCGGGCCAGCCCCGAAATCCGGGCCCGGGCCCGGGCCTGCTTGCTCAGCCTTCCGTTGCCAGGGGCCTGAGCCTGGGGGCCTCCGCATGGGGAACCCTGAGTCCCGCGCCACGAGTCCCCCCGACCGTCCCGGCGACGACGGCACCTTTCGCGGCTTCGTCCCAGCCGTGGAGTGAGAGATCACTCCGTTCCCCCACAGAGGCCAGCCCCCTCCACGGGCGCCCCGGCCGCCCGCCACGGCGGAGGCGGACGCCCGGCCACGGAGCCTCCATCCACTCTGCTCGGGGAAAACTCCCCGGCGCCGGGGCCGCCGGCCGCGCCCCATCGTCGCGGCTCGTTTTCCGGGTGGCCGCGCCATGCCCCGAGCGAGAAAGGGCCCTGCTCCACGCGGCCCTGGGCGCTGACCAGGGCTGCCCAACGCCGGCCAATTCTCACGAGCGTTCTGCCCAAATCGATCCCGATTTGGGCAGAACGCTCGTGAGAATTGGCCGGAAAACGCCCGGCGAACACACTTCGGGCACCAGAGGGCCGCAGGGCCGCCCCCCCGGGGCCCTGTCCGGGATCGCGTGTCGTCGCGTTCCGGCACCGCCAGGAGGAGCTCCGGGTCGCGGGCCCCGGGGAGGCCGACGCCTCCCGCTCCTCAGCCTCCGGGGGTCCCCTCCCTGGCGCCGGCCGCTGGGGCCGGGCCAGCCCCAAAAGCCGGGCCCGGGCCCGGGCCTGCTTGCTCAGCCTTCCGTTGCCAGGGGCCTGAGCCTGGGGGCCTCCGCATGGGGAACCCTGAGTCCCGCGCCACGAGTCCCCCCGACGGTCCCGGCGACGACGGCACCTTTCGCGGCTTCGTCCCAGCCGTGGAGTGAGAGATCACTCCGTTCCCCCACAGAGGCCAGCCCCCTCCACGGGCGCCCCGGCCGCCCGCCACGGCGGAGGCGGACGCCCGGCCACGGCGCCTCCATCCACTCTGCTCGGGGAAAACTCCCCGGCGCCGGGGCCGCCGGCCGCGCCCCATCGTCGCGGCTCGTTTTCAGGGTGGCCGCGCCATGCCCCGAGCGAGAAAGGGCCCTGCTCCACGCGGCCCTGGGCACTGACCAGGGCTGCCCAACGCCGGCCAATTCTCACGAGCGTTCTGCCCAAATCGATCCCGATTTGGGCAGAACGCTCGTGAGAATTGGCCGGAAAACGCCCGGCGAACACACTTCGGGCACCAGAGGGCCGCAGGGCCGCCCCCCCGGGGCCCTGTCCGGGATCGCGTGTCGTCGCGTTCCGGCACCGCCAGGAGGAGTTCCGGGCGGCGGGCCCCGGGGAGGCCGACGGCTCCCGCCCCTCAGCCTCCGGGGGTCCCCTCCCTGGCGCCGGCCGCTGGGGCCGGGCCAGCCCCGAAAGCCGGGCCCGGGCCCGGGCCTGCTTGCTCAGCCTTCCGTTGCCAGGGGCCTGAGCCTGGGGGCCTCCGCATGGGGAACCCTGAGTCCCGCGCCACGAGTCCCCCCGACCGTCCCGGCGAGGACGGCACCTTTCGCGGCTTCGTCCCAGCCGTGGAGTGAGAGATCACTCCGTTCCCCCACAGAGGCCAGCCCCCTCCACGGGCGCCCCGGCCGCCCGCCACGGCGGAGGCGGACGCCCGGCCACGGCGCCTCCATCCACTCTGCTCGGGGAAAACTCCCCGGCGCCGGGGCCGCCGGCCGCGCCCCATCGTCGCGGCTCGTTTTCCGGGTGGCCGCGCCATGCCCCGAGCGAGAAAGGGCCCTGCTCCACGCGGCCCTGGGCGCTGACCAGGGCTGCCCAACGCCGGCCAATTCTCACGAGCGTTCTGCCCAAATCGATCCCGATTTGGGCAGAAGGCTCGTGAGAATTGGCCGGAAAACGCCCGGCGAACACACTTCGGGCACCAGAGGGCCGCAGGGCCGCCCCCCCGGGGCCCTGTCCGGGATCGCGTGTCGTCGCGTTCCGGCACCGCCAGGAGGAGCTCCGGGTCGCGGGCCCCGGGGAGGCCGACGCCTCCCGCTCCTCAGCCTCCGGGGGTCCCCTCCCTTGCGCCGGCCGCTGGGGCCGGGCCAGCCCCAAAAGCCGGGCCCGGGCCCGGGCCTGCTTGCTCAGCCTTCCGTTGCCAGGGGCCTGAGCCTGGGGGCCTCCGCATGGGGAACCCTGAGTCCCGCGCCACGAGTCCCCCCGACGGTCCCGGCGACGACGGCACCTTTCGCGGCTTCGTCCCAGCCGTGGAGTGAGAGATCACTCCGTTCCCCCACAGAGGCCAGCCCCCTCCACGGGCGCCCCGGCCGCCCGCCACGGCGGAGGCGGACGCCCGGCCACGGCGCCTCCATCCACTCTGCTCGGGGAAAACTCCCCGGCGCCGGGGCCGCCGGCCGCGCCCCATCGTCGCGGCTCGTTTTCAGGGTGGCCGCGCCATGCCCCGAGCGAGAAAGGGCCCTGCTCCACGCGGCCCTGGGCACTGACCAGGGCTGCCCAACGCCGGCCAATTCTCACGAGCGTTCTGCCCAAATCGATCCCGATTTGGGCAGAACGCTCGTGAGAATTGGCCGGAAAACGCCCGGCGAACACACTTCGGGCACCAGAGGGCCGCAGGGCCGCCCCCCCGGGGCCCTGTCCGGGATCGCGTGTCGTCGCGTTCCGGCACCGCCAGGAGGAGTTCCGGGCGGCGGGCCCCGGGGAGGCCGACGGCTCCCGCCCCTCAGCCTCCGGGGGTCCCCTCCCTGGCGCCGGCCGCTGGGGCCGGGCCAGCCCCGAAAGCCGGGCCCGGGCCCGGGCCTGCTTGCTCAGCCTTCCGTTGCCAGGGGCCTGAGCCTGGGGGCCTCCGCATGGGGAACCCTGAGTCCCGCGCCACGAGTCCCCCCGACCGTCCCGGCGAGGACGGCACCTTTCGCGGCTTCGTCCCAGCCGTGGAGTGAGAGATCACTCCGTTCCCCCACAGAGGCCAGCCCCCTCCACGGGCGCCCCGGCCGCCCGCCACGGCGGAGGCGGACGCCCGGCCACGGCGCCTCCATCCACTCTGCTCGGGGAAAACTCCCCGGCGCCGGGGCCGCCGGCCGCGCCCCATCGTCGCGGCTCGTTTTCCGGGTGGCCGCGCCATGCCCCGAGCGAGAAAGGGCCCTGCTCCACGCGGCCCTGGGCGCTGACCAGGGCTGCCCAACGCCGGCCAATTCTCACGAGCGTTCTGCCCAAATCGATCCCGATTTGGGCAGAAGGCTCGTGAGAATTGGCCGGAAAACGCCCGGCGAACACACTTCGGGCACCAGAGGGCCGCAGGGCCGCCCCCCCGGGGCCCTGTCCGGGATCGCGTGTCGTCGCGTTCCGGCACCGCCAGGAGGAGCTCCGGGTCGCGGGCCCCGGGGAGGCCGACGCCTCCCGCTCCTCAGCCTCCGGGGGTCCCCTCCCTGGCGCCGGCCGCTGGGGCCGGGCCAGCCCCGAAATCCGGGCCCGGGCCCGGGCCTGCTTGCTCAGCCTTCCGTTGCCAGGGGCCTGAGCCTGGGGGCCTCCGCATGGGGAACCCTGAGTCCCGCGCCACGAGTCCCCCCGACCGTCCCGGCGACGACGGCACCTTTCGCGGCTTCGTCCCAGCCGTGGAGTGAGAGATCACTCCGTTCCCCCACAGAGGCCAGCCCCCTCCACGGGCGCCCCGGCCGCCCGCCACGGCGGAGGCGGACGCCCGGCCACGGAGCCTCCATCCACTCTGCTCGGGGAAAACTCCCCGGCGCCGGGGCCGCCGGCCGCGCCCCATCGTCGCGGCTCGTTTTCCGGGTGGCCGCGCCATGCCCCGAGCGAGAAAGGGCCCTGCTCCACGCGGCCCTGGGCGCTGACCAGGGCTGCCCAACGCCGGCCAATTCTCACGAGCGTTCTGCCCAAATCGATCCCGATTTGGGCAGAACGCTCGTGAGAATTGGCCGGAAAATGCCCGGCGAACACACTTCGGGCACCAGAGGGCCGCAGGGCCGCCCCCCCGGGGCCCTGTCCGGGATCGCGTGTCGTCGCGTTCCGGCACCGCCAGGAGGAGCTCCGGGTCGCGGGCCCCGGGGAGGCCGACGCCTCCCGCTCCTCAGCCTCCGGGGGTCCCCTCCCTGGCGCCGGCCGCTGGGGCCGGGCCAGCCCCAAAAGCCGGGCCCGGGCCCGGGCCTGCTTGCTCAGCCTTCCGTTGCCAGGGGCCTGAGCCTGGGGGCCTCCGCATGGGGAACCCTGAGTCCCGCGCCACGAGTCCCCCCGACGGTCCCGGCGACGACGGCACCTTTCGCGGCTTCGTCCCAGCCGTGGAGTGAGAGATCACTCCGTTCCCCCACAGAGGCCAGCCCCCTCCACGGGCGCCCCGGCCGCCCGCCACGGCGGAGGCGGACGCCCGGCCACGGCGCCTCCATCCACTCTGCTCGGGGAAAACTCCCCGGCGCCGGGGCCGCCGGCCGCGCCCCATCGTCGCGGCTCGTTTTCAGGGTGGCCGCGCCATGCCCCGAGCGAGAAAGGGCCCTGCTCCACGCGGCCCTGGGCACTGACCAGGGCTGCCCAACGCCGGCCAATTCTCACGAGCGTTCTGCCCAAATCGATCCCGATTTGGGCAGAACGCTCGTGAGAATTGGCCGGAAAACGCCCGGCGAACACACTTCGGGCACCAGAGGGCCGCAGGGCCGCCCCCCCGGGGCCCTGTCCGGGATCGCGTGTCGTCGCGTTCCGGCACCGCCAGGAGGAGCTCCGGGTCGCGGGCCCCGGGGAGGCCGACGCCTCCCGCTCCTCAGCCTCCGGGGGTCCCCTCCCTGGCGCCGGCCGCTGGGGCCGGGCCAGCCCCAAAAGCCGGGCCCGGGCCCGGGCCTGCTTGCTCAGCCTTCCGTTGCCAGGGGCCTGAGCCTGGGGGCCTCCGCATGGGGAACCCTGAGTCCCGCGCCACGAGTCCCCCCGACGGTCCCGGCGACGACGGCACCTTTCGCGGCTTCGTCCCAGCCGTGGAGTGAGAGATCACTCCGTTCCCCCACAGAGGCCAGCCCCCTCCACGGGCGCCCCGGCCGCCCGCCACGGCGGAGGCGGACGCCCGGCCACGGCGCCTCCATCCACTCTGCTCGGGGAAAACTCCCCGGCGCCGGGGCCGCCGGCCGCGCCCCATCGTCGCGGCTCGTTTTCAGGGTGGCCGCGCCATGCCCCGAGCGAGAAAGGGCCCTGCTCCACGCGGCCCTGGGCACTGACCAGGGCTGCCCAACGCCGGCCAATTCTCACGAGCGTTCTGCCCAAATCGATCCCGATTTGGGCAGAACGCTCGTGAGAATTGGCCGGAAAACGCCCGGCGAACACACTTCGGGCACCAGAGGGCCGCAGGGCCGCCCCCCCGGGGCCCTGTCCGGGATCGCGTGTCGTCGCGTTCCGGCACCGCCAGGAGGAGTTCCGGGCGGCGGGCCCCGGGGAGGCCGACGGCTCCCGCCCCTCAGCCTCCGGGGGTCCCCTCCCTGGCGCCGGCCGCTGGGGCCGGGCCAGCCCCGAAAGCCGGGCCCGGGCCCGGGCCTGCTTGCTCAGCCTTCCGTTGCCAGGGGCCTGAGCCTGGGGGCCTCCGCATGGGGAACCCTGAGTCCCGCGCCACGAGTCCCCCCGACCGTCCCGGCGAGGACGGCACCTTTCGCGGCTTCGTCCCAGCCGTGGAGTGAGAGATCACTCCGTTCCCCCACAGAGGCCAGCCCCCTCCACGGGCGCCCCGGCCGCCCGCCACGGCGGAGGCGGACGCCCGGCCACGGCGCCTCCATCCACTCTGCTCGGGGAAAACTCCCCGGCGCCGGGGCCGCCGGCCGCGCCCCATCGTCGCGGCTCGTTTTCCGGGTGGCCGCGCCATGCCCCGAGCGAGAAAGGGCCCTGCTCCACGCGGCCCTGGGCGCTGACCAGGGCTGCCCAACGCCGGCCAATTCTCACGAGCGTTCTGCCCAAATCGATCCCGATTTGGGCAGAAGGCTCGTGAGAATTGGCCGGAAAACGCCCGGCGAACACACTTCGGGCACCAGAGGGCCGCAGGGCCGCCCCCCCGGGGCCCTGTCCGGGATCGCGTGTCGTCGCGTTCCGGCACCGCCAGGAGGAGTTCCGGGCGGCGGGCCCCGGGGAGGCCGACGGCTCCCGCCCCTCAGCCTCCGGGGGTCCCCTCCCTGGCGCCGGCCGCTGGGGCCGGGCCAGCCCCGAAAGCCGGGCCCGGGCCCGGGCCTGCTTGCTCAGCCTTCCGTTGCCAGGGGCCTGAGCCTGGGGGCCTCCGCATGGGGAACCCTGAGTCCCGCGCCACGAGTCCCCCCGACCGTCCCGGCGAGGACGGCACCTTTCGCGGCTTCGTCCCAGCCGTGGAGTGAGAGATCACTCCGTTCCCCCACAGAGGCCAGCCCCCTCCACGGGCGCCCCGGCCGCCCGCCACGGCGGAGGCGGACGCCCGGCCACGGCGCCTCCATCCACTCTGCTCGGGGAAAACTCCCCGGCGCCGGGGCCGCCGGCCGCGCCCCATCGTCGCGGCTCGTTTTCCGGGTGGCCGCGCCATGCCCCGAGCGAGAAAGGGCCCTGCTCCACGCGGCCCTGGGCGCTGACCAGGGCTGCCCAACGCCGGCCAATTCTCACGAGCGTTCTGCCCAAATCGATCCCGATTTGGGCAGAACGCTCGTGAGAATTGGCCGGAAAACGCCCGGCGAACACACTTCGGGCACCAGAGGGCCGCAGGGCCGCCCCCCCGGGGCCCTGTCCGGGATCGCGTGTCGTCGCGTTCCGGCACCGCCAGGAGGAGCTCCGGGTCGCGGGCCCCGGGGAGGCCGACGCCTCCCGCTCCTCAGCCTCCGGGGGTCCCCTCCTTGGCGCCGGCCGCTGGGGCCGGGCCAGCCCCGAAATCCGGGCCCGGGCCCGGGCCTGCTTGCTCAGCCTTCCGTTGCCAGGGGCCTGAGCCTGGGGGCCTCCGCATGGGGAACCCTGAGTCCCGCGCCACGAGTCCCCCCGACCGTCCCGGCGACGACGGCACCTTTCGCGGCTTCGTCCCAGCCGTGGAGTGAGAGATCACTCCGTTCCCCCACAGAGGCCAGCCCCCTCCACGGGCGCCCCGGCCGCCCGCCACGGCGGAGGCGGACGCCCGGCCACGGAGCCTCCATCCACTCTGCTCGGGGAAAACTCCCCGGCGCCGGGGCCGCCGGCCGCGCCCCATCGTCGCGGCTCGTTTTCCGGGTGGCCGCACCATGCCCCGAGCGAGAAAGGGCCCTGCTCCACGCGGCCCTGGGCGCTGACCAGGGCTGCCCAACGCCGGCCAATTCTCACGAGCGTTCTGCCCAAATCGATCCCGATTTGGGCAGAACGCTCGTGAGAATTGGCCGGAAAATGCCCGGCGAACACACTTCGGGCACCAGAGGGCCGCAGGGCCGCCCCCCCGGGGCCCTGTCCGGGATCGCGTGTCGTCGCGTTCCGGCACCGCCAGGAGGAGCTCCGGGTCGCGGGCCCCGGGGAGGCCGACGCCTCCCGCTCCTCAGCCTCCGGGGGTCCCCTCCCTGGCGCCGGCCGCTGGGGCCGGGCCAGCCCCAAAAGCCGGGCCCGGGCCCGGGCCTGCTTGCTCAGCCTTCCGTTGCCAGGGGCCTGAGCCTGGGGGCCTCCGCATGGGGAACCCTGAGTCCCGCGCCACGAGTCCCCCCGACGGTCCCGGCGACGACGGCACCTTTCGCGGCTTCGTCCCAGCCGTGGAGTGAGAGATCACTCCGTTCCCCCACAGAGGCCAGCCCCCTCCACGGGCGCCCCGGCCGCCCGCCACGGCGGAGGCGGACGCCCGGCCACGGCGCCTCCATCCACTCTGCTCGGGGGAAAACTCCCCGGCGCCGGGGCCGCCGGCCGCGCCCCATCGTCGCGGCTCGTTTTCAGGGTGGCCGCGCCATGCCCCGAGCGAGAAAGGGCCCTGCTCCACGCGGCCCTGGGCACTGACCAGGGCTGCCCAACGCCGGCCAATTCTCACGAGCGTTCTGCCCAAATCGATCCCGATTTGGGCAGAACGCTCGTGAGAATTGGCCGGAAAACGCCCGGCGAACACACTTCGGGCACCAGAGGGCCGCAGGGCCGCCCCCCCGGGGCCCTGTCCGGGATCGCGTGTCGTCGCGTTCCGGCACCGCCAGGAGGAGCTCCGGGTCGCGGGCCCCGGGGAGGCCGACGCCTCCCGCTCCTCAGCCTCCGGGGGTCCCCTCCCTGGCGCCGGCCGCTGGGGGCCGGGCCAGCCCCAAAAGCCGGGCCCGGGCCCGGGCCTGCTTGCTCAGCCTTCCGTTGCCAGGGGCCTGAGCCTGGGGGCCTCCGCATGGGGAACCCTGAGTCCCGCGCCACGAGTCCCCCCGACCGTCCCGGCGACGACGGCACCTTTCGCGGCTTCGTCCCAGCCGTGGAGTGAGAGATCACTCCGTTCCCCCACAGAGGCCAGCCCCCTCCACGGGCGCCCCGGCCGCCCGCCACGGCGGAGGCGGACGCCCGGCCACGGAGCCTCCATCCACTCTGCTCGGGGAAAACTCCCCGGCGCCGGGGCCGCCGGCCGCGCCCCATCGTCGCGGCTCGTTTTCCGGGTGGCCGCACCATGCCCCGAGCGAGAAAGGGCCCTGCTCCACGCGGCCCTGGGCGCTGACCAGGGCTGCCCAACGCCGGCCAATTCTCACGAGCGTTCTGCCCAAATCGATCCCGATTTGGGCAGAACGCTCGTGAGAATTGGCCGGAAAATGCCCGGCGAACACACTTCGGGCACCAGAGGGCCGCAGGGCCGCCCCCCCGGGGCCCTGTCCGGGATCGCGTGTCGTCGCGTTCCGGCACCGCCAGGAGGAGCTCCGGGTCGCGGGCCCCGGGGAGGCCGACGCCTCCCGCTCCTCAGCCTCCGGGGGTCCCCTCCCTGGCGCCGGCCGCTGGGGCCGGGCCAGCCCCAAAAGCCGGGCCCGGGCCCGGGCCTGCTTGCTCAGCCTTCCGTTGCCAGGGGCCTGAGCCTGGGGGCCTCCGCATGGGGAACCCTGAGTCCCGCGCCACGAGTCCCCCCCGACGGTCCCGGCGACGACGGCACCTTTCGCGGCTTCGTCCCAGCCGTGGAGTGAGAGATCACTCCGTTCCCCCACAGAGGCCAGCCCCCTCCACGGGCGCCCCGGCCGCCCGCCACGGCGGAGGCGGACGCCCGGCCACGGCGCCTCCATCCACTCTGCTCGGGGAAAACTCCCCGGCGCCGGGGCCGCCGGCCGCGCCCCATCGTCGCGGCTCGTTTTCAGGGTGGCCGCGCCATGCCCCGAGCGAGAAAGGGCCCTGCTCCACGCGGCCCTGGGCACTGACCAGGGCTGCCCAACGCCGGCCAATTCT